>NC_087394.1:19779614-19977114 GCF_031307605.1 Tribolium castaneum | reverse complement strand
TTATTTTGACACAACAACAACGAAAATAATTTGTTTTTGTTTAAACTGTAATATAAGTCGCTTTGATAAAACGAACTAAGACGTTTGGCATCTGTTTATTGAAAGTTTTCTCGTTTGGGGGCATAAAATCGTTTGAAATTAACAGTTCTGGTCAAAACTATAACGTAAATTATTTCTTTGTATCACTTTAAAGATTTACGTTATAGTCATGACGAGAACTGTTAATTTCAAACGATTCTATGCTTTGAAACCGGTATACTTTCACTGAACAGAGGCAAAACGTCTGATTTCGCCTTTAAAAAACGATTTATGTCACAGTTTGGATTAAAACCAATGATTTTCGTTTATTCATTGTTACAAACAAGAAACCTTACATCAAAGAAACTGAAAACCTCTTATTCAGGCCCAGAAAATCAAATTACGTTTCAGTCTAGACACAAATTGCTTATTTTAGACGATTCTTTCTTTTGAACACGAAAACTTACATTAAAAAGATTAAAAACGTCTTATTCTGGCTCAAAACAGCAAATTATGTATTACTTTGGATAAAAGCAGTTTATCCTGATTACTCCTTTGCTTAGAATAGAGCAAACTTGTATAAAACTTAATGAAAACTTTAAATTTCGTCTCAAAGAAATAATTTACGTTATAGTTTTGACCAGAACTGTTAATTTCAAACGATTTTATGCTCCCAAACGAGAAAACTTTCACTAAACAAATGCCAAACGTCTTAGTTCGTTTTATAAAAGCGACTTATGTAACAGTTTAAACAAAAACAAATTATTTTCGGTGTTGTGTTAAAATAATTTATTTCGAATGATTCAATGGAGCGAAACGAGTAAACTTTTATAGGACAGATGCAAAATACCATATTACCACATAAATCGTTATTTTAAAGCAAAGTATTAGCTTTTGCACTTGTTCAATTAAAGTTTGCTTACTTCGAAGTATGTAATCGTCCGGAATATTTTTTTTTGTCAAAACTATAACGTAATTTGTTCTTTTGAGCTTGAATATAAAGTTTTCATTACGTTTTAAAGTAGTTTACTCTACTCTAAGCATAGAATCAAACAGAGTAATCCGCTTTTGTTAAAACTGATACATAATTTGCCCTTATTTTCGAGAATAAGACGTTTTCAATATGCTTGATAAAATTTTTCTTGTTTATAGCAAGGAATCGTTTAAAATAAGCTGTATTTGCCTAAACTGATACGTAATTCGATATTTATGCATGGATACGAAGTTTTCAGTTTCTTTGACGTGAAATTTCTTGTTGCAAAAGGTAATACTTTGCTTTAAAACAACGCTTTATATGGTAATATGTGGTTTTGCATCTGCCCCATAAAAGTTCATTAGTTCAAAAGTTCATAAATTCGTTTGAAATAAACAGTGCTGGTCAAAACTATAACGTAAATTATTTCTTTGAGACGAAATTTAAAGTTTTCATTAAGTTTTATACAAGTTTGCTCTATTCTAAGCAAAGGAGTAATCAGGATAAATTGCTTTTATCTAGAGTAATATATAATTTGCAGTTTTCAGCCAGAATAAGACGTTTTTAATCTTTTTAATGTAAGTTTTCGTGTTCAAAAGAAAGAGTCGCCTAAAATAAGCAATTTGTGTCTAGACTGAAACGTAATTTGATTTTCTGGGCCTGAATAAGAGGTTTTCAGTTTCTTTGATGTAAGGTTTCTTGTTTGTAACAATGAATAAACGAAAATCATTGGTTTTAATCCAAACTGTGACATAAAGCGTTTTTTAAAGGCGAAATCAGACGTTTTGCCTCTGTTCAGTGAAAGTATACTGGTTTCAAAGCATAGAATCGTTTGAAATTAACAGTTCTCGTCAAGACTATAACGCAAATCTTTAAAGTGATACAAAGAAATAATTTACGTTATAGTTTTGACCAGAACTGTTAATTTCAAACGATTTTATGCCCCCAAACGAGAAAACTTTCACTAAACAGATGCCAAACGTCTTAGTTCGTTTTATAAAAGCGACTTATGTTACAGTTTAAACAAAAACAAATTATTTTCGTTGTTGTTGTGTCAAAATAATTTATTTCGAATGATTCAATGGAGCGAAACGAGTAAATTTTTATAGGACAGATGCAAAATACCATATTACCACATAAATCGTTATTTTAAAGCAAAGTATTAGCTTTTGCACTTGTTCAATTAAAGTTTGCTTACTTCGAAGTATGTAATCGTCCGAAATATTTTTTTTTGCCAAAACTATAACGTAATTTGTTCTTTTGAGCTTGAATATAGAGTTTTCATTACGTTTTATAGTAGTTTACTCTACTCTAAGCATAGAATCAAACAGAGTAATCCGCTTTTGTTAAAACTGATACATAATTTGCTCTTATTTTCGAGAATAAGACGTTTTCAATATGCTTGATAAAATTTTTCTTGTTTATAGCAAGGAATCGTTTAAAATAAGCTGTATTTGCTTAAACTGATACGTAATTCGATATTTATGCATGGATACGAAGTTTTCAGTTTCTTTGACGTGAAATTTCTTGTTGCAAAAGGTAATACTTTGCTTTAAAACAACGCTTTATATGGTAATATGTGGTTTTGCATCTGCCCCATAAAAGTTCATTAGTTTCGAATCATAAATTCGTTTGAAATAAACAGTGCTGGTCAAAACTATAACGTAAATTATTTCTTTGAGACGAAATTTAAAGTTTTCATTAAGTTTTATACAAGTTTACTCTATTCTAAGTAAAGGAGTAATCAGGATAAATTGCTTTTATCTAGAGTAATATATAATTTGCAGTTTTCAGCCAGAATAAGACGTTTTTAATCTTTTTAATGTAAGTTTTCGTGTTCAAGACAAAAGATCGTCTAAAATAAGCAGTTTTTGTCCAGACTGAAACGTAATTCGAATTTCTGTGCCTGAATAAGGGGTTTTCAGTTTCTTTGATGTAAGGTTTCTTGTTTGTAACAATGAATTAACAAAAATATTTGGTTTTTATCCAAACTGTGGCATGAATCAGCTTTAAGACTATAACGCAAATCTTTTGTTTTGTGCTAAAATAAGACGTTTTTAGTCAGTTTGATATAAGTTTTCTTGTTCAAAGCAAAATATTGTCGAAAATCAACCGTTTTTGTCTAAACTGATACAAAATTCGGTGGTTTGTGTCCGAATACAAAGTTTTCAGATTCTTTAATGTTAGGTTTGCTGCTTCTAACAAAGAATCAACGAAAATATTTTGTTTTAATACAAACTGCAATATAAAATGTCTTCATAGGACAAAACATTATGTTTGGCATCTGTTTAATAAAAATTTACTTGTTTGGAAGTATAGAATCATTCCAAATAAGCTATTCTCGTCGAAACTCTAATGTAATTAGTATTTTGTGCTAGAATACAGCGTTTTTGTTAGATTTATTAACAATTTTGTCTATTTTAAGCAATGAAACGAATAGGATTAGCTGCCTTTATCTAAAGTAATACATAAATTGCTCTTTTATGCCAGATTAATACGCTTTTAGCCTGTTCGATGTAAGTTTTCTTGTTCAAAGCAAAAGATCGTTTAAAATAAGCCGTTTTTGTTTGAACTGATGAACAATTCAGACTGAGAGTCAACAAAAATAATTTATTTTAATCCAAACTGATACTTTTTGACCCTATAAGAGTCCTATAAGAGTCCGAGATACGCCGTTCTCGTCAAGTCTATAACGTAATACGTTTTTATGTGTCAGAATACGACGTTTTCTGTCTGTTTAATATAAGTTTTTAATAATAATAATAATAATAATAATAACAATAACAATAATAATAATAATAATAATAATAATAATTAATAATAATAATAATAATAATAATAATAATAATAAAAATAATAATAGTAATAAAAGTAAGCTTTGTTTTCTAAGCAAAAATGAAGCTTATTTTGTGTGTTATATGAGCGTTTTCTCATTTCTATGCAAGAGATCATCTGTGATCTGTGTTTTTAGGCAAGAAATAAAATAAAATTAATAACTCATTTTAAAACTGGTATAAAAACATTTACTATACAAAAGTTAATAATAATAATAATAATAATAATAATAGTAATAAATGAAATAATAATAATAATAGTAATAATAATAATAATAATAATAATAATAATAATAATAATAATAATAATAATAATGATAATAATACTTATAATAATGAATTTCTTTCTAAATTAAAGCTTAGTTTTTCTAAGCAAAAATGATGCTTATTTTGTGTTATCTGAGCGTTTTCTCATTTCTATGCAAGAGATCATCTGTAATCTGTGTTTTTAGGCAAGAAATTGTCTAAAACTAATAACTCATTTTAAAACTGGTATAAAAACAATACTATACAAAAGTTATAATCGGTTTTTAATAATAATAATTATAATAATATTAATAATAACAATAATAATAATAATAATAATAATAATAATAATAATAATAATAATAATAACAATAATAATAATAATAATAATAATAACAATAATAATAATAAAAATAATAATAATAGTAATAAAAGTAAGCTTAGTTTTCTAAGCAAAAATGAAGCTTATTTTGTGTGTTATATGAGTGTTTTCTCATTTCTATGCAAGAAATCATCTGTGATCTGTGTTTTTAGGCAAGAAATTGTCTAAAATTAATAACTCATTTTAAAACTGGAATAAAAACATTTACTATACAAAAGTTAATAATAATAATAATAACAATAATAATAATAATAATAATAATAATAGTAATAGTAACAAAAGTAATAATAATAATAATACTTTTAATAAGGAAAAATGGAGCTTATTTTGTGTGTTACATGAGCGTTTTCTCATTTCTATGCAAAAGATCATGTGTGATGTGTGTTTTTAGGCAATCTAAGCCATTTTATAGTTTTTAATATTTAACAAAAATTTGCTTTAAAATAAAATGTTTGAAAAACTGAAATTAAACTAAATTAATTGTGTCTAACACTTTAGTAGAGGAAAAAGGAGGAGACATAAAAGTCACTAAAGTCTTAGAGTTGTCTTTAGTCGTCATATTAATAACAATAACATTTATAATAACGATACTAGTAGTACTAAATTTGCTTATATGCAAGCGCTTAATTAAGGTAACAGTTTTTTTGTTTTTTGCTTATATCTCGAAAACAGTTACTCCTATCAATTTTTATCTTTCTTTTAAAATTAAAGCTGATAAAATTTCCTACAAAATAGTTATTTGCATTTTTCATGTAAGACTAACCATAAGCGAGATATAAGTTTAAAAATTATTAATATTTAAAAAAAAAGTGCTTTAACAGAAAATGTTTTGTGATTTAAAATACACTTAATTTATTGGGTCCAATACTTTATTAGAAGAAAAAGGAGGTGACATAAAAGTCGCTGAAGTCTTCAGAGTCGTTTTTAAATGCTGCATTTTCGTCTTCCTCTCAAACATTGAAAACTGAATTACATTTTTGTTCAGTAACTGTAACAGTTTTTACTTTGGTTTTTTGTTTATATCTCGAAAACAATTACTCCAATCAATTTTTATCTTTCTTTCAAAATTAAAGCTGATAAAATTTCCTACAAAATAGTTATTTGCATTTCTCATGTAGGACTAACCATAAGCGAGATATAAGTTTGAAAATAATTAATATTTAAAAAAAAAAGTGCTTTAACAGAAAATGTTTTGTGATTTAAAATACACTTAATTTATTAGGTCCAATACTTTATTAGAAAAAAAAGGAGGTGACATATAAGTCACTGAAGTCTTCAGAGTCGATTTTAAATGCTGCATTTTCGTCTTCGTCTCAAACACTGAAAACTGAATTACATTTTTGTTCAGTAACAGTTACAGTTTTCTTATTGGTTTTTTGCTTATATCTCGAAAACAGTTACTCCTATCAATTTTTATCTTTCTTTTAAAATTAAAGCTGATAAAATTTCCTAGAAAATAGTTATTTGCATTTTTCATGTAAGACTAACCATAAGCGAGATATAAGTTTAAAAATTATTAATATTTAAAAAAAAAGTGCTTTAACTGAAAATGTCTTGTGATTTAAAATACACTTAATTTATTGGGTCCAATACTTTATTAGAAGAAAAAGGAGGTGACATAAAAGTCGCTGAAGTCTTCAGAGTCGTTTTTAAATGCTGCATTTTCGTCTTCCTCTCAAACATTGAAAACTGAATTACATTTTTTTCAGTAACTGTAACAGTTTTTACTTTGGTTTTTTGCTTATATCTCGAAAACAATTACTCCTATCTATTTTTATCTTTCTTTCAAAATTAAAGCTGATAAAATTTCCTACAAAATAGTTATTTGCATTTTTTTTGTAAGACCAACCATAAGCGAGTTATAGAGTTGAATATAAATAATCTTTAACAAAAATTTGCTTTAAAATATAATGTTTGAAAAACCGCAATTAAACTAAATTAATTGAGTCTAACACTTTAGTATAGGAAAAAGGAGAAGACATAAAAGTCACCAAAGTCTTCAGAGTCGTTTTTAGTCGTCATATTAATATTAATAACATTAATAATAATAATAATGCTGCATTTTCGTCTTCGTCTCAAACATTGAAAACTGAATTACATTTTTGTTCAGTAACAGTTACAGTTTTCTTATTGGTTTTTTGCTTATATCTCGAAAACAGTTACTCCTATCAATTTTTATCTCTCTTCCAAAATTAAAGCTGATAAAATTTCCTACAAAATAGTTATTTGCATTTTTCTTGTAGGACCAACCATAAGCGAGTTATAGAGTTAGATATAAATAATGTTTAACAAAAACTTGCTTTAAAATAAAATGTTTGAAAAACTAAAATTAAACTAAATTAATTGTGTCTAACACTTTAGTAGAGGAAAAAGGAGAAGACATAAATGTCATTAAAGGTTTCAGAATCGTCTTTAGTCGTCATATTAATAACAATAACATTAATAATAATAATACAAATAGTACTAAATTTGCTTACATGCAAACGCTTAATTAAGGTAACAGTTTTTTGCTTTCTTGCTCATATCTCGAAAATAGTTACTTATATCAATTTTTATCTTTTTACTTAAATTAAAGCTGATAAAATTTTCTACAAAATAGTTATTTGCATTTTTCATGTAAGACTAACCATAAGCGAGATATAAGTTTAAAAATTATTAATATTTAAAAAAAAAGTGCTTTAACAGAAAATGTCTTGTGATTTAAAACATACTTAATTTATTGGGTCCAATACTTCATTAGAAGAAAAATGAGGTGACATAAAAGTCGCTGAAGTCTTCAGAGTCGTTTTTAAATGCTGCATTTTCGACTTCGTCTCAAACATTGAAAACTGAATTACATTTTTGTTTAGTAACTGTAACAGTTTTTACTTTGGTTTTTTGCTTATATCTCGAAAACAATTACTCCAATCAATTTTTATCTTTCTTTCAAAATTAAAGCTGATAAAATTTCCTACAAAATAGTTATTTGCATTTTTTTTGTAAGACCAACCATAAGCGAGTTATAGAGTTGGATATAAATAATCTTTAACAAAAATTTGATTTAAAATATAATGTTTGAAAAACCGAAATTAAACTAAATTAATTGAGTCTAAAACTTTAGTATAGGAAAAAGGAGAAGATATAAAAGTCACCAAAGTCTTCAGAGTCGTTTTTAGTCGTCATATTAATAACAATAACATTAATAATAATAATAATGCTGCATTTTTGTCTTCGTCTCAAACATTGAAAACTGAATTACATTTTTGTTCAGTAACAGTTACTGTTTTCTTATTGGTTTTTTGCTTATATCTCGAAAACAGTTACTCCTATCAATTTTTATCTTTTTTTCAAAATTAAAGCTGATAAAATTTCCTACAAAATAGTTATTTGCATTTTTCTTGTAGGACCAACCATAAGCGAGTTATAGAGTTGGATATAAATAATATTTAACAAAAACTTGCTTTAAAATAAAATGTTTGAAAAACTAAAATTAAACTAAATTAATTGTGTCTAACACGTTAGTAGAGGAAAAAGGAGAAGACATAAAGGTCACTAAAGGTTTCAGAGTCGTCTTTAGTCGTCATATTAATAACAATAACATTAATAATAATACTAATAGTACTAAATTTGCTTACATGCAAACGCTTAATTAAGGTAACAGTTTTTTGGTTTCTTGCTTATATCTCGAAAACAGTTACTTATATCAATTTTTATCTTTTTATTAAAATTAAAGCTGATAAAATTTTCTACAAAATAGTTATTTGCATTTTTCATGTAAGACTAACCATAAGCGAAATATAAGTATAAAAATTATTAATATTTAAAAAAAAAGTGCTTTAACAGAAAATGTTTTGTGATTTAAAATACACTTAATTTATTGGGTCCAATACTTTATTAGAAGAAAAAGGAGGTGACATAAAAGTCGCTGAAGTCTTCAGAGTCGTTTTTAAATGCTGCATTTTCGTCTTCGTCTCAAACATTGAAAACTGAATTACATTTTTGTTCAGTAACTGTAACAGTTTTTACTTTGGTTTTTTGCTTATATCTCGAAAACTATTACTCCTATCAATTTTTATTGTTCTTTTAAAATTAAAGCTGATAAAATTTCCTACAAAATAGTTATTTGCATTTCTTTTGTAAGACCAACCATAAGCGAGTTATAGAGTTGGATATAAATAATCTTTAACAAAAATTTGCTTTAAAATAAAATGTTTGAAAAACCGAAATTAAACTAAATTAATTGAGTCTAACACTTTAGTATAGGAAAAAGGAGAAGACATAAAAGTCACCAAAGTCTTCAGAAACGTTTTTAGTCGTCATATTAATAACAATAACATTAATAATAATAATACTAATAGTACTAAATTTGCTTATATGCAAGCGCTTTATTAGGGTAACAGTTTTTTGGTTTCTTGCTTATATCTCGAAAACAGTTACTCCTATCAATTTTTATCTTTTTACTAAAATTAAAGCTGATAAAATTTCCTACAAAATAGTTATTTGTATTTTTCTAGTAGGACCAAGCATAAGCGAGTTATAGAGATAGATATAAATAATATTTAACAAAAATTTGCTTTAAAATAAAATGTTTGAAATACTGAAATTAAACTAAATTACTTGTGTCTAACACTTTAGTATAGGAAAAATGAGAAGACATAAAAGTCACCAAAGTCTTCAGAGTCGTTTTTAGTCGTCATATTAATAACAATAACATTAATAATAATAATATTAATAGTACTAAATTTGCTTATATGCAAGCGCTTTATTAAGGTAACAGTTTTTTGGTTTCTTGCTTATATCTCGAAAACAGTTACTCCTATCAATTTTTATCTGCTTACTAAAATTAAAGCTGATAAAATTTCCTACAAAATAGTTATTTGCATTTTTCATGTAGGACTAACCATAAGCGAGATATAAGTTTGAAAATAATTAATATTTAAAAAAAAAGTGCTTTAACAGAAAATGTCTTGTGATTTAAAATCCACTTAATTTATTGGGTCCAATACATTATTAGAAGAAAAAGGAGGTGACTTAAAAGTCACTGAAGTCTTCAAAGTCGTTTTTAAATGCTGCATTTTCGTCTTCGTCTCAAACAATAAAAACTGAATTACATTTTTGTTTAGTAACTGTAACAGTTTTTACTTTGGTTTTTTGCTTATATCTCGAAAACAATTACTCCTATCAATTTTTATCTTTCTTTCAAAATTAAAGCTGATAAAATTTCCTACCAAATAGTTATTTGCATTATTCTTGTAGGACCAACCATAAGCGAGTTATAGAGTTGGATATAAATAATATTTAACAAAAACTTGCTTTAAAATAAAATGTTTGAAAAACTAAAAAATAAAATTTCCTACAAAATAGTAATTTGCATTTTTCATGTAGGACTAACCATAAGCGAGATATAAGTTTGAAAATAATTAATATTTAAAAAAAAAGTGCTTTAACAGAAAATGTCTTGTGATTTAAAATACACTTAATTTATTGGGTCCAATACTTTATTAGAAGAAAAAGGAGGTGACATAAAAGTCACCAAAGTTTTGAGAGTCGTTCTTAGTCGTCATATTGATAACAATAACATTAATAATAATAATACTAATAGTACTAAATTTGCTTATATGCAAGCGCTTAATTAAGGTAACAGTTTCTTGCTTATATCTCGAAAACTTACATTTTTGTTCAGTAACTGTAACAGTTTTTACTTTGGTTTTTTGCTTATATCTCGAAAACAATTACTCCTATCAATTTTTATCTTTCTTTCAAAATTAAAGCTGATAAAATTTCCTACAAAATAGTTATTTGCATTTCTTTTGTAAGACCAACCATAAGCGAGTTATAGAGTTGGATATAAATAATCTTTAACGAAAATTTGCTTTAAAATATAATGTTTGAAAAACCGAAATTAAACTAAATTAATTGTGTCTAACACTTTAGTAGAGGAAAAAGGAGAAGACATAAAGGTCACTAAAGGTTTCAGAGTCGTCTTTAGTCGTCATATTAATAACAATAACATTAATAATAATACTAATAGTACTAAAGTTGCTTACATGCAAACGCTTAATTAAGGTAACAGTTTTTTGGTTTCTTGCTTATATCTGGAAAACAGTTACTTATATCAATTTTTATCTTTTTACTAAAATTAAATATTGCAGTTTGTATTAAAACAAAATATTTTCGTTGATTCTTTGTTAGAAGCAGCAAACCTAACATTAAAGAATCTGAAAACTTTGTATTCGGACACAAACCACCGAATTTTGTATCAGTTTAGACAAAAACGGTTGATTTTCGACAATATTTTGCTTTCAACAAGAAAACTTATATCAAACCGACTAAAAACGTCTTATTTTAGCACAAAACAAAAGATTTGCATTATAGTCTTAAAGCTGATTCATGCCACAGTTTGGATAAAAACCAAATATTTTTGTTAATTCATTGTTACAAACAGGAAACCTTACACCAAAGAAACTGAAAACCCCTTATTCAGACACAGAAATTCGAATTACGTTTCAGTCTGGACAAAAACTGCTTATTTTAGACGATCTTTTGTCTTGAACACGAAAAAAGATTAAAAACGTCTTATTCTGGCTGAAAACTGCAAATTATATATTACTCTAGATAAAAGCAACTTATCCTGATTACTCCTTTGCTTAGAATAGAGCAAACTTGTATAAAACTTAATGAAAACTTTAATTTCGTCTCAAAGAAATAATTTACATAATAGTTTTGACCAGCACTGTTTATTTCAAACGAATTTATGATTCGAAACTAATGAACTTTTATGGGGCAGATGCAAAACCACATATTACCATATAAAGCGTTGTATTAAAGCAAAGTTTTACCTTTTGCAACAAGAAATTTCACGTCAAAGAAACTGGAAACTTCGTATCCATGCATAAATATCGAATTACGTATCAGTTTAGGCAAATACAGCTTATTTTAAACGATTCCTTGCTATAAACAAGAAAAATTTTATCAAGCATATTGAAAACGTCTTATTCTCGAAAATAAGAGCAAATTATGTATCAGTTTTAACAAAAGCGGATTACTCTATGCTTAGAGTAGAGTAAACTACTATAAAACGTAATGAAAACTCTATATTCAAGCTCAAAAGAACAAATTACGTTATAGTTTTGGCAAAAAAAAAATATTTCGGACGATTTCATACTTTGAAGTAAGCAAACTTTAATTGAACAAGTGCAAAAGCTAATACTTTGCTTTAAAATAACGATTTATGTGGTAATATGGTATTTTGCATCTGTCCTATAAAAGTTTACTCGTTTCGCTCCATTGAATCATTCGAAATAAATTATTTTAACACAACACCGAAAATAATTTGTTTTTGTTTAAACTGTTACATAAGTCGCTTTTATAAAACGAACTAAGACGTTTGGCATTTGTTTAGTGAAAGTTTTCTCGTTTGGGAGCATAAAATCGTTTGAAATTAACAGTTCTGGTCAAAACTATAACGTAAATTATTTCTTTGAGACGAAATTTAAAGTTTTCATTAAGTTTTATACAAGTTTGCTCTATTCTAAGCAAAAGAGTAATCAGGATAAACTGCTTTTATCCAAAGTAATACATAATTTGCAGTTTTGAGCCAGAATAAGACGTTTTTAATCTTTTTAATGTAAGTTTTCGTGTTCAAAAGAAAGAATCGTCTAAAATAAGCAATTTGTGACTGAAACGTAATTTGATTTTCTGGGCCTGAATAAGAGGTTTTCAGTTTCTTTGATGTAAGGTTTCTTGTTTGTAACAATGAATTAACAAAAATAATTGGTTTTATCCAAACTGTGTCATGAATCAGCTTCAAGACTATAACGCAAATCTTTCGTTTTGTGCTAAAATAAGACGTTTTTAGTCAGTTTGATATAAATTTTCTTGTTTAAAGCAAAATATTGTCGAAAATCAACCGTTTTTGTCTAAACTGATACAAAATTCGGTGGTTTGTGTCCGAATACAAAGTTTTCAGATTCTTTAATGTTAGGTTTGCTGCTTCTAACAAAGAATCAACGAAAATATTTTGTTTTAATACAAACTGCAATATAAAATGTCTTCATAGGACAAAACATGATGTTTGGCATCTGTTTAATAAAAATTTACTCGTTTGGAAGCATAGAATCATTCCAAATAAGCTATTCTCGTCGAAACTATAATGTAATTAGTATTTTCTGCTAGAATACAGCGTTTTTGTTAGATTTATTAACAATTTTGTCTATTTTAAGCAATGAAACGAATAGGATTAGCTGCCTTTATCTAAAGTGATACATAAATTGCTCTTTTATGCCAGATTAATACGTTTTTAGTCTGTTCGATGTAAGTTTTCTTGTTCAAAGCAAAAGATCGTCTAAAATAAGCCGTTTTTGTTTGAACTGATGAACAATTCAGACTGAGAGTCAACAAAAATAATTTATTTTAATCCAAACTGATACTTTTTGACTCTATAAGAGTCCTATAAGAGTCCGAGATACGCCGTTCTCGTCAAGTCTATAACGTAATTCGTTTTTTTGTGTCAGAATACGACGTTTTCTGTCTGTTTAATATAAGTTTTTATTAAAAATAATAATAATAATAACAATAATAATAATAATAATAAAAATAATAATAATAATAATAATAATAATAATAATAATAATAATAATAATAATAATAGTAATAATAATAATAATAATAATAATAATAATAAAAATAATAATAGTAATAAAAGTAAGCTTAGTTTTCTAAGCAAAAATGAAGCTTATTTTGTGTTATATGAGCGTTTTCTCATTTCTATGCAAAAAATCATCTGTGATCTGTGTTTTTAGGCAAGAAATTGTCTAAAATTAATAACTCATTTTAAAACTGGTATAAAAACATTTACTATACAAAAGTTAATAATAATAATAATAATAATAATAATAATAATAATAATAATAATAATAATAATAATAGTAACAAAAGTAATAATAATAATAATGCTTTTAATAAGAAAAAATGAAGCTTAATTTGTGTGTTACATGAGTGTTTTCTCATTTCTATGCAAAAGATCATGTGTGATCTGTGTTTTTAGGCAATCTAAGCCATTTTATAGTGTTTAGGCAAGAAATTGTGTAAAATAAATCACTCATTTTAAAACTGGTATAAAAACATTTACTATACAAAAGTTATAATCGGTTTTTAATAATAATAATAATATTAACAATAATAATAATAATAATAATAATAATAATAATAATAATAATAATAATAATAATAATAATAATAATAATAATAATAATAATAATAATAATAATAATAATAATAATAAAAATAAAAATAATAGTAATAAAAGTAAGCTTAGTTCTCTAAGCAAAAATGAAGCTTATTTTGTGTTATATGAGCGTTTTCTCATTTCTATGCAAGAGATCATCTGTGATCTGTGTTTTTAGACAAGAAATTGTCTAAAATTAATAACTCATTTTAAAACTGGTATAAAAACATTTACTATACAAAAGTTATAAGCGGTTTTTAATAATAATAATATTAATAATAATAATAATAATAATAATAATAATAATAATAATAATAATAATAATAATAATAATAATAATAATAATAATAATAATAATAATAATAATAATAATAATAATAATAATAAAAATAATAACAATAATAATAATAGTAATAAAAGTAAGCTTAGTTTTCTAAGCAAAAATGAAGCTTATTTTGTGTGTTATATGAGCGTTTTCTCATTTCTATGCAAGAGATCATCTGTGATCTGTGTTTTTAGGCAAGAAATTGAATAAAATTAATAACTCATTTTAAAACTGGTATAAAAACATTTACTATACAAAAATTAATAATAATAATAGTAATAATGATAATAATACTTATAATAATGAATTTCTTTCTAAATTAAAGCTTAGTTTTTCTAAGCAAAAATAAAGCTTATTTTGTGTTATCTGAGCGTTTTCTCATTTCTATGCGAGAGATCATCTGTGATCTGTGTTTTTAGGCAAGAAATTGTCTAAAATTAATAACTCATTTTAAAACTGGTATAAAAACATTTACTATACAAAAGTTATAATCGGTTTTTAATAATAATAATATTAATAATAATAATAGTAATAATAATAATAAAAATAATAGTAATAATAATAATAATAATAAAAATAATAATAATAGTAGTAATAAAAGTAAGCTTAGTTTTCTAAGCAAAAATAAAGCTTATTTTGTGTTATATGAGCGTTTTCTCATTTCTATGCAAGAGATCATCTGTGATCTGTGTTTTTAGACAAGAAATTGTCTAAAATTAATAACTCATTTTAAAACTGGTATAAAAACATTTACTATACAAAAGTTATAAGCGGTTTTTAATAATAATAATATTAATAATAATAATAATAATAATAATAATAATAATAATAATAATAATAATAATAATAATAATAATAATAATAATAATAATAATAATAAAAATAATAACAATAATAATAATAGTAATAAAAAAAAGCTTAGATTTCTAAACAAAAATGAAGCTTATTTTGTGTGTTATATGAGTGTTTTCTCATTTCTATGCAAGAAATCATCTGTGATCTGTGTTTTTAGGCAAGAAATTGTCTAAAATTAATAACTCATTTTAAAACTGGTATAAAAACATTTACTATTCAAAAGTTAATAATAATAATAATAATAATAATTATAATAATAATAATAATAATAGTAATAATAATAATAATAATAATAATAATAATAGTAATAGTAACAAAAGTAATAATAATAATAATACTTTTAATAAGGAAAAATGGAGCTTATTTTGTGTGTTACATGAGCGTTTTCTCATTTCTATGCAAAAGATCATGTGTGATCTGTGTTTTTAGGCAATCTAAGCCACTTTATAGTTTTTAATATTTAACAAAAATTAGCTTTAAAATAAAATGTTTGAAAAACTGAAATTAAACTAAATTAATTGTGTCTAACACTTTAGTATAGGAAAAAGGAGGAGACATAAAAGTCACAAAAGTCTTAGAGTTGTCTTTAGTCGTCATATTAATAACAATAACATTTATATTAGCAAAACTAGTAGTACTAAATTTGCTTATATGCAAGCGCTTAATTAAGGTAACAGTTTTTTTGTTTTTTGCTTATATCTCGAAAACAGTTACTCCAATCAATTTTTACTATTTCACCAAAATTAAAGGTGATAAAATTTCCTACAAAATAGTTATTTGCATTTTTCATGTAGAACTAACCATAAGCGAGATATAAGTTAAATAATTAATAATTGAAAAAAAGTGTTTTAACAGAGAATGTCTTGTGATTTAAAATACACTTAATTTATTGGGTCCAATACTTTATTAGAAGAAAAAGAAGGTGACATAAAAGTCACTGAAGTCTTCAGAGTCGTTTTTAAATGCTGCATTTTCGTCTCAAGTTTTTAGTCGTCAAATTAATAACAATAACATTAATAATAATAATACTAATATTACTAAATTTGCTTATATGCAAGCGCTTAATTAAGGTAACAGTTTCTTGCTTATATCTCGAAAACAGTTACTCTTATCAATTTTTATTTTTTTACTAAAATTAAAGCTGATAAAATTTCCTACAAAATAGTTATTTGCATTTTTCATGTAGGACTAACCATAAGCGAGATATAAGTTTGAAAATAATCAATATTTAAAAAAAAAGTGCTTTAACAGAAAATGTCTTGTGATTTAAAATACACTTAATTTATTGGGTCCAATACTTTATTAGAAAAAAAAGGAGGTGACTTAAAAGTCACTGAAGTCTTCAGAGTCGTTTTTAAATGCTGCATTTTCGTCTTCGTCTCAAACATTGAAAACTGAATTACATTTTTGTTTAGTAACTGTTACAGTTTTCACTTTGGTTTTTTGCTTATATCTCGAAAACCGTTACTCCTATAAATTTTTAACTTTCCTTCAAAATTAAAGCTGATAAAATTTCCTACAAAATAGTTTTTAGCATTTTTTTTGTAGGACCAACCATAAGCGAGTTATAGAGTTGGATATAAATAATCTTTAACAAAAATTTGCTTTAAAATAAAATGTTTGAAAAACCGAAATTAAACTAAATTAATTGGGTCTAACACTTTAGTAGAGGAAAAAGGAGGAGACGTAAAAGTCACCAAAGTCTTTAGAGTCGTTTTTAATCGTCATATTAATAACAATAACATTAATAATAATAATACTAATAATACTAAATTTGCTTTTATGCAAACGCTTAATTAAGGTAACAGTTTTTTGGTTTCTTGATTATATCTCGAAAACAGTTACTCCTATCAATTTTTATCTTTTTACTAAAATTAAAGCTGATAAAATTTCCTACAAAATAGTTATTTGCATTTTTCATGTAGGACTAACCATAAGCGAGATATAAGTTTGAAAATAATTAATATTTAAAAAAAAAGTGCTTTAACAGAAAATGTCTTGTGATTTAAAATACACTTAATTTATTGGGTCCAATACTTTATTAGAAGAAAAAGGAGGTGACATAAAAGTCACTGACGTCTTCAGAGTCGTTTTTAAATGCTGCATTTTTGTCTTCGTCTCAAACATTGAAAACTGAGTTACATTTTTGTTCAGTAACAGTTACAGTTTTCTTATTGGTTTTTTGCTTATATCTCGCAAACAGTTACTCCTATCAAATTTTATTTTTCTTTCAAAATTAAAGCTGATAAAATTTCCAACAAAATAGTTATTTACATTTTTCTTGTAGGACCAAGCATAAACGAGTTATAGAGTTGGATATAAATAATATTTAACAAAAATTTGCTTTAAAATAAAATGCTTGAAAAACCGGAATTAAACTAAATTAATTGTGTCTAACACTTTAGTAGAGGAAAAAGGAGAAGATATAAAAGTCACTAAATGTTTCAGAGTCGTCTTTAGTCGCCCTATTAATAACAATAACATTAATAATAATAATACTAATATTACTAAATTTGCTTATATGCAAGCGCTTAATTAAGGTAACAATTTCTTGCTTATATCTCGAAAACAGTTACTCCTATCAATTTTTATCTTTTTACTAAAATTAAAGCTGATAAAATTTCCTACAAAATAGTTATTTGTATTTTTCTTGTAGGACCAAGCATAAGCGAGTTATAGAGATAGATATAAATAATATTTAACAAAAATTTGCTTTAAAATAAAATGTTTGAAATACTGAAATTAAACTAAATTAAATGTGTCTAACACTTTAGTATAGGAAAAAGGAGAAGACATAAAAGTCACCAAAGTCTTCAGAGTCGTTTTTAGTCGTCATATTAAAACAATAACATTAATAATAATAATACTAATAGTACTAAATTTGCTTATATGCAAGCGCTTTATTAAGGTAACAGTTTTTTGGTTTCTTGCTTATATCTCGAAAACAGTTACTCCTATCAATTTTTATCTGTTTACTAAAATTAAAGCTGATAAAATTTCCTACAAAATAGTTATTTGCATTTTTCATGTAAGACTAACCACAAGCGAGATGTAAGTTTGAAAATAATCAATATTTAAAAAAAAAGTGCTTTAACAGAAAATGTCTTGTGATTTGAAATACACTTAATTTATTGGGTCCAATACATTATTAGAAGAAAAAGGAGGTGACTTAAAAGTCACAGAAGTATTCAGAGTCGTTTTTAAATGCTGCATTTTCGTCTTCGTCTCAAACATTGAAAACTGAATTACATTTTTGTTTAGTAACTGTAACAGTTTTTACTTTGGTTTTTTGCTTATATCTCGAAAACTATTATTCCTATCAATTTTTATCTTTCTTTCAAAATTAAAGCTGATAAAATTTCCTACAAAATAGTTAATTGCATTTTTCTTGTAGGACGAACCATAAGCGAGTTATAGAGTTGGATATAAATAATATTTAACAATAACTTGCTTTAAAATTAAATGTTTGAAAAACTAAAAAATAAAATTTCCTACAAAATAGTAATTTGCATTTTTCATGTAGGACTAACCATAAGCGAGATATAAGTTTAAAAATAATTAATATTTAAAAAAAAGTGCTTTAACAGAAAATGTCTTGTGATTTAAAATACACTTAATTTATTGGGTCCAATACTTTATTAGAAGAAAAAGGAGGTGACATAAAAGTCACCAAAGTCTTGAGAGTCGTTCTTAGTCGTCATATCAATAACAATAACATTAATAATAATAATAATACTAATAGTACTAAATTTGTTTATATGCAAGCGCTTAATTTAGGTAACAGTTTCTTGCTTATATCTCGAAAACAGTTACTCCTATCAATTTTTATCTTTTTACTAAAATTAAAGCTGATAAAATTTCCTACAAAATAGTTATTTGTATTTTTCTTGTAGAACCAAGCATAAGCGAGTTATAGAGATAGATATAAATAATATTTAACAAAAATTTGCTTTAAAATAAAATGTTTGAAATACTGAAATTAAACTAAATTAATTGTGTCTAACACTTTAGTATAGGAAAAAGGAGAAGACATAAAAGTCACCAAAGTCTTCAGAGTCGTTTTTAGTCGTCATATTAATAACAATAACATTAATAATAATAATACTAATAGTACTAAATTTGCTTATATGCAAGCGCTTTATTAAGGTAACAGTTTTTTGGTTTCATGCTTATATCTCGAAAACAGTTACTCCTATCAATTTTTATCTGTTTACTAAAATTAAAGCTGATAAAATTTCCTACAAAATAGTTATTTGCATTTTTCATGTAAGACTAACCACAAGCGAGATGTAAGTTTGAAAATAATCAATATTTAAAAAAAAAGTGCTTTAACAGAAAATGTCTTGTGATTTGAAATACACTTAATTTATTGGGTCCAATACATTATTAGAAAAAAAAGGAGGTGACTTAAAAGTCACAGAAGTATTCAGAGTCGTTTTTAAATGCTGCATTTTCGTCTTCGTCTCAAACATTGAAAACTGAATTACATTTTTGTTTAGTAACTGTAACAGTTTTCACTTTGGTTTTTTGCTTATATCTCGAAAACTATTATTCCTATCAATTTTTATCGTTCTTTCAAAATTAAAGCTGATAAAATTTCCTACAAAATAGTTATTTGCATATTTCTTGAAGGACGAACCATAAGCGAGTTATAGAGTTGGATATAAATAATATTTAACAATAACTTGCTTTAAAATTAAATGTTTGAAAAACTAAAAAATAAAATTTCCTACAAAATAGTAATTTGCATTTTTCATGTAGGACTAACCATAAGCGAGATATAAGTTTAAAAATAATTAATATTTAAAAAAAAAGTGCTTTAACAGAAAATGTCTTGTGATTTAAAATACACTTAATTTATTGGGTCCAATACTTTATTAGAAGAAAAAGGAGGTGACATAAAAGTCACCAAAGTCTTGAGACTCGTTCTTAGTCGTCATATCAATAACAATAACATTAATAATAATAATAATACTAATAGTACTAAATTTGTTTATATGCAAGCGCTTAATTAAGGTAACAGTTTCTTGCTTATATCTCGAAAACTTACATTTTTGTTCAGTAACTGTAACAGTTTTTACTTTGGTTTTTTGCTTATATCTCGAAAACAATTACTCCTATCAATTTTTATCTTTCTTTCAAAATTAAAGCTGTTAAAATTTCCTACAAAATAGTTATTTGCATTTCTTTTGTAAGACCAACCATAAGCGAGTTATGGAGTTGCATATAAATAATCTTTAACAAAAATTTGCTATAAAATATAATGTTTGAAAAACCGAAATTAAATTGAGTCTAACACTTTAGTATAGGAAAAAGGAGAAGACATAAAAGTCACCAAAGTTTTCAGAGTCGTTTTTAGTCGTCATATTAATAACAATAACATTAATAATAATAATAATGCTGCATTTTCGTCTTCGTCTCAAACATTGAAAACTGAATTACATTTTTGTTCAGTAACAGTTACAGTTTTCTTATTGGTTTTTTGCTTATATCTCGAAAACAGTTACTTCTATCAATTTTTATCTTTCTTTCAAAATTAAAGCTGATAAAATTTCCTACAAAATAGTTATTTGCATTTTTCTTGTAGGACCAACCATAAGCGAGTTATAGAGTTGGATATAAATAATATTTAACAAAAACTTGCTTTAAAATAAAATGTTTGAAAAACTAAAATTAAACTAAATTAATTGTGTCTAACACTTTAGTAGAGGAAAAAGGAGAAGACATAAAGGTCACTAAAGGTTTCAGAGTCGTCTTTAGTCGTCATATTAATAACAATAACATTAATAAAAATACTAATAGTACTAAATTTGCTTACATGCAAACGCTTAATTAGGGTAACAGTTTTTTGGTTTCTTGCTTATATCTGGAAAACAGTTACTTATATCAATTTTTATCTTTTTACTAAAATTAAAGCTGATAAAATTTTCTACAAAATAGTTATTTGCATTTTTCATGTAAGACTAACCATAAGCGAGATATAAGTTTAAAAATTATTAATATTTAAAAAAAAAGTGCTTTAACAGAAAATGTCTTGTGATTTAAAATACACTTAATTTATTGGGTCCAATACTTTATTAGAAGAAAAAGGAGGTGACATAAAAGTCGCTGAAGTCTTCAGAGTCGTTTTTAAATGCTGCATTTTCGTCTTCGTCTCAAACATTGAAAACTGAATTACATTTTTGTTCAGTAACTGTAACAGTTTTTACTTTGGTTTTTTGCTTATATCTCGAAAACAATTACTCCTATCAATTTTTATCTTTCTTTCAAAATTAAAGCTGAAAAAATTTCCTACAAAATAGTTATTTGCATTTTTCATGTAGGACTAACCATAAGCGAGGTATAAGTTTGAAAATAATCAATATTTAAAAAAAAGTGCTTTAACAAAAAGTGTCTTGTGATTTAAAATACACTTAATTTATTGGGTCCAATACATTATTAGAAGAAAAAGGAGGTGACTTAAAAGTCACAGAAGTCTTCAGAGTCGTTTTTAAATGCTGCATTTTCGACTTCGTCTCAAACATTGAAAACTGAATTACATTTTTGTTTAGTAACTGTAACAGTTTTCACTTTGGTTTTTTGCTTATATCTCGAAAACAATTATTCCTATCAATTTTTATTTTTCTTTCAAAATTAAAGCTGATAAAATTTCCTACAAAATAGTTATTTGCATTTTTCTTGTAGGACCAACCATAAGCGAGTTATAGAGTTGGATATAAATAATATTTAACAAAAACTTGCTTTAAAATAAAATGTTTGAAAAACTAAAAAATAAAATTTCCTACAAAATAGTAATTTGCATTTTTCATATAGGACTAACCATAAGCGAGATATAAGTTTAAAAATAATTAATATTTAAAAAAAAAGTGCTTTAACAGAAAATATCTTGTGATTTAAAATACACTTAATTTATTGGGTCCAATACTTTATTAGAAGAAAAAGGAGGTGACATAAAAGTCACCAAAGTCTTGAGAGTCGTTCTTAGTCGTCATATCAATAACAATAACATTAATAATAATAATACTAATAGTACTAAATTTGCTTATATGCAAGCGCTTAATTAAGGTAACAGTTTCTTGCTTATATCTCGAAAACTTACATTTTTGTTCAGTAACTGTAACAGTTTTTACTTTGGTTTTTTGCTTATATCTCGAAAACAATTACTCCTATCAATTTTTATCTTTCTTTCAAAATTAAAGCTGATAAAATTTCCTACAAAATAGTTAACTGCATTTCTTTTGTAAGACTAACCATAAGCGAGTTATAGAGTTGGATATAAATAATCTTTAAAAAAATTTGCTTTAAAATATAATGTTTGAAAAACCGAAATTAAACTAAATTAATTGAGTCTAACACTTTAGTATAGGAAAAAGGAGAAGACATAAAAGTCACCAAAGACTTCAGAGTCGTTTTTAGTCGTCATATTAATAACAATATCATTAATAATAATAATAATGCTGCATTTTCGTCTTCGTCTCAAACATTGAAAACTGAATTACATTTTTGTTCAGTAACAGTTACAGTTTTCTTATTGGTTTCTTGCTTATATCTCGAAAACAGTTACTTCTATCAATTTTTATCTTTTTTTCAAAATTAAAGCTGATAACATTTCCTACAAAATAGTTATTTGCATTTTTTTGTAAGACCAACCATAAGCGAGTTATAGAGTTGGATATAAATAACCTTTAACAAAAATTTTCTTTAAAATAAAATGTTTGAAAAACTAAAATTAAACTAAATTAATTGTCTAACACTTTAGTAGAGGAAAAAGGAGAAGACATAAAGGTCACTAAAGTCTTCAGAGTTGTTTTTAGTCTTCATATTAATAACAATAACATTAATAATAATAATACTAATAGTACTAAATTTGCTTATATGCAAGCGCTTAATTAATGTAACAGTTTTTTGGTTTCTAGCTTATATCTCGAAAACAGTTACTCCTATCAATTTTTATCTTTTTATTAAAATTAAAGCTGATAAAATTTTCTACAAAATAGTTATTTGCATTTTTCATGTACGACTAACCATAAGCGAGATATAAGTTTAAAAATAATTAATATTTAAAACAAAAGTGCTTTAACCGAAAATGCCTTGTGATTTAAAATACATTTAATTTATTGGGTCCAATACTTTATTAGAAGAAAAAGGAGGTGACATAAAAGTCACTGAAGTCTTCAGAGTCGTTTTTAAATGCTGCATTTTCGTCTTCGTCTCAAACATTGAAAACTGAATTACATTTTTGTTCAGTAACGGTTACAGTTTTCTTATTGGTTTTTTGCTTATATCTCGAAAACAGTTACACCTATCAAATTTTATCTTTTTTTTAAAATTAAAGCTGATAAAATTTCCAACAAAATAATTATTTGCATTTTTCTTGTAGGACCAAGCATAAGCGAGTTATAGAGATGAATATAAATAATATCTAACAAAAATTTGCTTTAAAATAAAATGTTTGAAAAACTGAAATTAAACTAAATTAATTGTGTCTAACACTTTAGGGGAGGAAAAAGGAGAAGACATAAAAGTCTTTAAAGGTTTCAGAATCGTCTTTAGTCGTCATATTAATAACAATAACATTAATAAACTAATAGTACTAAATTTGCTTATATGCAAACGCTGCATTAAGGTAATAGTTTTTTGGTTTCTTGCTTATATCTCGAAAACAGTTACTCCTATCAATTTTTAACTTTTCACCAAAATTAAAGATGATAACATTTCCTGGAAATTAGTTATTTGCATGTTTCATGTAGAACAAACCATAAGCGAGATATAAGTTTGAAAATAATTAATAATTAAAAAAAAAATGTGTTTTAACAGAAAATGTCTTGTGATTTAAAATACACTTAATTTATTGGGTCCAATACTTAATTAGAAGAAAAAGGAGGTGCAAATAACTATTTTGTTGGAAATTTTATCAGCTTTAATTGTGAAAGAAAGATAAAATTTGATAGGAGTAACTGTTTTCGAGATATAAGCAAAAAACCAATAAGAAAACTGTAACTGTTACTGAACAAAAATGTAATTCAGTTTTCAATGTTTGAGACGAAGACAAAAATGCAGCATTTAAAAACGACTCTAAAAACTTCAGTGACTTTTATGTCACCTCCTTTTTTTTCTAATAAATTATTGGACCCAATAAATTAAGTGTATTATAAATCACAAGACATTTTCTGTTAAAACACTTTTTTTTAATTATTAATTACTTTCAAACTTATATCTCGCTTATGGTTAGTTCTACATGAAAAATGCAAATAACTATTTTGTAGGAAATTTTATCACCTTAAATTTTGGTGAAAAAGTAAAAATTGATAGAAGTAACTGTTTTCGAGATATAAGCAAAAAACAAAAAAATTGTTACTTTAATTAAGCGCTTGCATATAAGCAAATTTAGTACTACTAGTATTGTTATTATAAATGTTATTGTTATTAATATGACGACTAAAGACAACTCTAAGACTTTAGTGACTTTTATGTCTCCTCCTTTTTCCTCTACTAAAGTGTTAGACACAATTAATTTAGTTTAATCTCAGTTTTTCAAACATTTTATTTTAAAGCAAATTTTTGTTAAATATTAAAAATTATAAAATGGCTTAGATTGCCTAAAAACACACATCACACATGATCTTTTGCATAGAAATGAGAAAAACGCTCATATAACACAAAATAAGCTTCATTTTTGCTTAGAAAACTAAGCTTACTTTTATTACTACTATTATTATTATTTTTATTATTATTATTATTATTATTACTATTATTATTATTATTATTATTATTATTATTATTATTATTATTATTATTATTATTATTATTATTATTATTATTATTATTATTATTATTATTAATATTATTATTATTAAAAACCGATTATAACTTTTGTATAGTAAATGTTTTTATACCAGTTTTAAAATGAGTTATTAATTTTAGACAATTTCTTGCCTATAAACACAGATCACAGATGATCTCTTGCATAGAAATGAGAAAACGCTCAGATAACACAAAATAAGCATCATTTTTGCTTAGAAAAACTAAGCTTTAATTTAGAAAGAAATTCATTATTATAAGTATTATTATCATTATTATTATTATTATTATTATTATTATTTCTTTTATTACTATTATTATTATTATTATTATTATTAACTTTTGTATAGTAAATGTTTTTATACCAGTTTTAAAATGAGTTATTAATTTTAGACAATTTCTTGCCTAAAAACACAGATCACAGATGATTTCTTGCATAGAAATGAGAAAACACTCATATAACACACAAAATAAGCTTCATTTTTGCTTAGAAAACTAAGCTTACTTTTATTACTATTATTATTATTTTAATTATTATTATTATTATTATTATTGTTATTATTATTATTATTATTATTATTATTATTATTATTGTTATTATTATTATTATTATTATTATTATTATTATTATTATTATTAAAAACCGATTATAACTTTTGTATAGTATTGTTTTTATACCAGTTTTAAAATGAGTGATTAATTTTAGCCAATTTCTTGCCTAAAAACTATAAAATGGCTTAGATTGCCTAAAAACACAGATCACACATGATCTTTTGCATAGAAATGAGAAAACGCTCATATAACACAAAATAAGCTTCATTTTTGCTTAGAAAACTAAGCTTACTTTTATTACTACTATTATTATTATTATTATTATTATTATTATTATTACTATTATTATTATTATTATTATTAATATTATTATTATTAAAAACCGATTATAACTTTTGTATAGTAAATGTTTTTATACCAGTTTTAAAATGAGTTATATTAATTTAGACAATTTCTTGACTAAAAACACAGATCACAGATGATCTCTTGCATAGAAATGAGAAAACGCTCAGATAACACAAAATAAACATCATTTTTGCTTAGAAAAACTAAGCTTTAATTTAGAAAGAAATTCATTATTATAAGTATTATTATCCTTATTATTATTATTATTATTATTATTATTATTATTTTTTTTTATTACTATTATTATTATTATTATTATTATTATTAACTTTTGTATAGTAAATGTTTTTATACCAGTTTTAAAATGAGTTATTAATTTTAGACAATTTCTTGCCTAAAAACACAGATCACAGATGATTTCTTGCATAGAAATGAGAAAACGCTCATATAACACAAAAAGAGCTTCATGTTTGCTTAGAAAACTAAGCTTACTTTTATTACTATTATTATTTTTATTATTATTATTATTATTATTATTATTATTATTATTATTATTATTATTATTATTATTGTTATTATTATTATTATTATTAAAAACTTATATTAAACAGACAGAAAACGTCGTATTCTGACACAAAAAAACGAATTACGTTATAGACTTGACGAGAACGGCGTATCTCGGACTCTTATAGGACTCTTATAGGGTCAAAAAGTATCAGTTTGGATTAAAATAAATTATTTTTGTTGACTCTCAGTCTGAATTGTTCATCAGTTCAAACAAAAACGGCTTATTTTAGACGATCTTTTGCTTTGAACAGGAAAACTTACATCGAACAGACTAAAAACGTATTAATCTGGCATAAAAGAGCAATTTATGTATCACTTTAGATAAAGGCAGCTAATCCTATTCGTTTCATTGCTTAAAATAGACAAAATTGTTAATAAATCTAACAAAAACGCTGTATTCTAGCACAAAATACTAATTACATTATAGTTTCGACGAGAATAGCTTATTTGGAATGATTCTATGCTTCCAAACGAGTAAATTTTTATTAAACAGATGCCAAACATCATGTTTTGTCCTATAAAGACATTTTATATTGCAGTTTGTATTAAAACAAAATATTTTCGTTGATTCTTTGTTAGAAGCAGCAAACCTAACATTAAAGAATCTGAAAACTTTGTATTCGGACACAAACCACCGAATTTTGTATCAGTTTAGACAAAAACGGTTGATTTTCGACAATATTTTGCTTTGAACAAGAAAATTTATATCAAACTGACTAAAACCGTCTTATTTTAGCACAAAACAAATGATTTGCGTTATAGTCTTGAAGCTGATTCATGACACAGTTTGGATAAAAACCAATTATTTTTGTTAATTCATTGTTACAAACAAGAAACCTTACATCAAAGAAACTGAAAACCCTTTATTCAGGCACAGAAATTCGAATTACGTTTCAGTCTGGACAAAAGCTGCTTATTTTAGACGATCCTTTGTTTTGAACACGAAAACTTACATTAAAAAGATTAAAAACGTCTTATTCTGGCTGAAAACTGCAAATTATATATTACTCTAGATAAAAGCAATTTATCCTGAATACTCCTTTACTTAGAATAGAGTAAACTTGTATAAAATTTAATGAAAACTTTAAATTTAGTCTCAAAGAAATAATTTACGTTATAGTTTTGACCAGCACTGTTTATTTCAAACGAATTTATGATTCGAAACTAATGAACTTTTATGGGGCAGATGCAAAACCACATATTACCATATAAAGCGTTGTTTTAAAGCAAAGTATTACCTTTTGCAACAAGAAATTTCACGTCAAAGAAACTGAAAACTTCGTATCCATGCATAACTATCGAATTACGTATCAGTTTAGGCAAATACAGCTTATTTTAAACGATTCATTGCTATAAACAAGAAAAATTTTATCAAGCATATTGAAAACGTCTTATTCTCGAAAATAAGAGCAAATTATGTATCAGTTTTAACAAAAGCGGATTACTCTGTTTGATTCTATGCTTAGAGTAGAGTAAACTACTATAAAACGTAATGAAAACTCTATATTCAAGCTCAAAAGAACAAATTACGTTATAGTTTTGGCAAAAAAAAATATTTCGGACGATTACATACTTCGAAGTAAGCAAACTTTAATTGAATAAGTGCAAAAGCTAATACTTTGCTTTAAAATAACGATTTATGTGGTAATATGGTATTTTGCATCTGTCCTATAAAAGTTTACTCGTTTCGCTCCATTGAATCATTCGAAATAAATTATTTTGACACAACAACAACGAAAATAATTTGTTTTTGTTTAAACTGTAACATAAGTCGCTTTTATAAAACGAACTAAGACGTTTGGCATCTGTTTATTGAAAGTTTTCTCGTTTGGGGGCATAAAATCGTTTGAAATTAACAGTTCTGGTCAAAACTATAACGTAAATTATTTCTTTGTATCACTTTAAAGATTTGCGTTATAGTCTTGACGAGAACTGTTAATTTCAAACGATTCTATGCTTTGAAACCAGTATACTTTCACTGAACAGAGGCAAAACGTCTGATTTCGCCTTTAAAAAACGATTTATGTCACAGTTTGGATTAAAACCAATGATTTTCGTTTATTCATTGTTACAAACAAGAAACCTTACATCAAAGAAACTGAAAACATCTTATTCAGGCCCAGAAAATCAAATTACGTTTCAGTCTAGACACAAATTGCTTGTTTTAGACGATTCTTTCTTTTGAACACGAAAACTTACATTAAAAAGATTAAAAACGTCTTATTCTGGCTCAAAACTGCAAAATATGTATTACTTTGGATAAAAGCAGTTTATCCTGATTACTCTTTTGCTTAGAATAGAGCAAACTTGTATAAAACTTAATGAAAACTTTAAATTTCGTCTCAAAGAAATAATTTACGTTATAGTTTTGACCAGAACTGTTAATTTCAAACAATTTTATGCCCCCAAACGAGAAAACTTTCACTAAACAAATGCCAAACGTCTTAGTTCGTTTTATAAAAGCGACTTATGTAACAGTTTAAACAAAAACAAATTATTTTCGCTGTTGTGTTAAAATAATTTATTTCGAATGATTCAATGGAGCGAAACGAGTAAACTTTTATAGGACAGATGCAAAATACCATATTACCACATAAATCGTTATTTTAAAGCAAAGTATTAGCTTTTGCACTTGTTCAATTAAAGTTTGCTTACTTCGAAGTATGTAATCGTCCGAAATATTTTTTTTTGCCAAAACTATAACGTAATTTGTTCTTTTGAGCTTGAATATAGAGTTTTCATTACGTTTTATAGTAGTTTACTCTACTCTAAGCATAGAATCAAACAGAGTAATCCGCTTTTGTTAAAACTGATACATAATTTGCTCTTATTTTCGAGAATAAGACGTTTTCAATATGCTTGATAAAATTTTTCTTGTTTATAGCAAGGAATCGTTTAAAATAAGCTGTATTTGCTTAAACTGATACGTAATTCGATATTTATGCATGGATACAAAGTTTTCAGTTTCTTTGACGTGAAATTTCTTGTTGCAAAAGGTAATACTTTGCTTTAAAACAACGCTTTATATGGTAATATGTGGTTTTGCATCTGCCCCATAAAAGTTCATTAGTTTCGAATCATAAATTCGTTTGAAATAAACAGTGCTGGTCAAAACTATAATGTAAATTATTTCTTTGAGACGAAATTTAAAGTTTTCATTAAGTTTTATACAAGTTTACTCTATTCTAAGTAAAGGAGTAATCAGGATAAATTGCTTTTATCTAGAGTAATATATAATTTGCAGTTTTCAGCCAAAATAAGACGTTTTTAATCTTTTTAATGTAAGTTTTCGTGTTCAAGACAAAAGATCGTCTAAAATAAGCAGTTTTTGTCCAGACTGAAACGTAATTCGAATTTCTGTGCCTGAATAAGGGGTTTTCAGTTTCTTTGATGTAAGGTTTCTTGTTTGTAACAATGAATTAACAAAAATATTTGGTTTTTATCCAAACTGTGGCATGAATCAGCTTTAAGACTATAACGCAAATCTTTTGTTTTGTGCTAAAATAAGACGTTTTTAGTCAGTTTGATATAAGTTTTCTTGTTCAAAGCAAAATATTGTCGAAAATCAACCGTTTTTGTCTAAACTGATACAAAATTCGGTGGTTTGTGTCCGAATACAAAGTTTTCAGATTCTTTAATGTTAGGTTTGCTGCTTCTAACAAAGAATCAACGAAAATATTTTGTTTTAATACAAACTGCAATATAAAATGTCTCCATAGGACAAAACATGATGTTTGGCATCTGTTTAATAAAAATTTACTCGTTTGGAAGCATAGAATCATTTCAAATAAGCTATTCTCGTCGAAACTATAATGTAATTAGTATTTTATGCTAGAATACAGCGTTTTTGTTAGATTTATTAACAATTTTGTCTATTTTAAGCAATGAAACGAATAGGATTAGCTGCCTTTATCTAAAGTGATACATAAATTGCTCTTTTATGCCAGATTAATACGTTTTTAGTCTGTTCGATGTAAGTTTTCTTGTTCAAAGCAAAAGATCGTCTAAAATAAGCCGTTTTTGTTTGAACTGATGAACAATTCAGACTGAGAGTCAACAAAAATAATTTATTTTAATCCAAACTGATACTTTTTGACCCTATAAGAGTCCTATAAGAGTCCGAGATACGCCGTTCTCGTCAAGTCTATAACGTAATTCGTTTTTTTGTGTCAGAATACGACGTTTTCTGTCTGTTTAATATAAGTTTTTAACAATAATAATAATAATAACAATAATAATAATAATAATAATAATAATAATAATAATAATAAAAATAATAATACTAATAATAGTATTAATAATAATAATAATAATAAAAATAATAATAGTAATAAAAGTAAGCTTAGTTTTCTAAGCAAAAATGAAGCTTATTTTGTGTTATATGAGCGTTTTCTCATTTCTATGCAAGAAATCATCTGTGATCTGTGTTTTTAGGCAAGAAGTTGTCTAAAATTAATAACTCATTTTAAAACTGGTATAAAAACATTTACTATACAAAAGTTAATAATAATAATAATAATAATAATAATAATAATAATAATAATAATAATAATAATAATAATAATAATAATAATAATAATAATAAAAATAATAATAATAGTAATAAAAGTAAGCTTAGTTTTCTAAGCAAAAATGAAGCTTATTTTGTGTGTTATATGAGCGTTTTCTCATTTCTATGCAAGAGATCATCTGTGATCTGTGTTTTTAGGCAAGAAATTGAATAAAATTAATAACTCGTTTTAAAACTGGTATAAAAACATTTACTATACAAAAGTTATAATCGGTTTTTAATAATAATAATATTAATAATAATAATAATAATAATAATAATAATAATATTAATAATAATAGTAATAATAATAATAAAAATAATAATAATAGTAGTAATAAAAGTAAGCTTAGTTTTCTAAGCAAAAATGAAGCTTATTTTGTGTTATATGAGCGTTTTCTCATTTCTATGCAAAAGATCATGTGTGATCAGTGTTTTTAGGCAATCTTAGCCATTTTATAGTTTTTAGGCTAGAAATTGGCTAAAATTAATCACTCATTTTAAAACTGGTATAAAAACAATACTATACAAAAGTTATAATCGGTTTTTAATAATAATAATAATAATAATAATAATAATAATAATAATAATAATAATAATAATAATAATAATAATAATAATAATAACAATAATAATAATAATAATAATAATAATAATAATAATAATAATAATAATAATAATAATAATAATAATAATAACAATAATAATAATAATAATAATAATAGTAATAAAAGTAAGCTTAGTTTTCTATGCCAAAATGAAGCTTATTTTGTGTGTTATATGAGTGTTTTCTCATTTCTATGCAAGAAATCATCTGTGATCTGTGTTTTTAGGCAAGAAATTGTCTAAAATTAATAACTCATTTTAAAACTGGTATAAAAACATTTACTATACAAAAGTTAATAATAATAATAACAATAATAATAATAATAATAATAATAATAATAATAATAATAATAATAATAATAATAGTAATAGTAGCAAAAGTAATAATAATAATAATACATTTAATAAGGAAAAATGGAGCTTATTTTGTGTTACATGAGCGTTTTCTCATTTCTATGCAAAAGATCATGTGTGATGTGTGTTTTTAGGCTATCTAAGCCATTTTATAGTTTTTAATATTTAACAAAAATTTGCTTTAAAACAAAATGTTTGAAAAACTGAAATTAAACTAAATTAATTGTGTCTAACACTTTAGTAGAGGAAAAAGGAGGAGACATAAAAGTCACTAAAGTCTTAGAGTTGTCTTTAGTCGTCATATTAATAACAATAACATTTATAATAACGATACTAGTAGTACTAAATTTGCTTATATGCAAGCGCTTAATTAAGGTAACAGTTTTTTTGTTTTTTGCTTATATTTCGAAAACAGTTACTCCTATCAATTTTTACTTTTTCACCAAAATTAAAGGTGATAAAATTTCCTACAAAATAGTTATTTGCATTTTTCATGTAGGACTAACCATAAGCGAGATATAAGTTTGAAAATAATTAATATTTAAAACAAAAATGCTTTAACAGAAAATGCCTTGTGATTTAAAATACACTTAATTTATTGGGTCCAATACTTTATTAGAAGAAAAAGGAGGTGACATAAAAGTCGCTGAAGTCTTCAGAATCGTTTTTAAATGCTGCATTTTCGTCTTCCTCTCAAACATTGAAAACTGAATTACATTTTTGTTCAGTAACTGTAACAGTTTTTACTTTGGTTTTTTGCTTATATCTCGAAAACAATTACTCCTATCAATTTTTATCTTTTTTTCAAAATTAAAGCTGATAAAATTTCCTACAAAATAGTTATTTGCATTTCTTTTGTAAGACCAACCATAAGCGAGTTATAGAGTTGGATATAAATAATCTTTAACAAAAATTTGCTTTAAAATATAATGTTTGAAAAACCGAAATTAAACTAAATTAATTGAGTCTAACACTTTAGTATAGGAAAAAGGAGAAGACTTAAAAGTCACCAAAGTCTTCAGAGTCGTTTTTAGTCGTCATATTAATAACAATAACATTAATAATAATAATAATAATGCTGCATTTTCGTCTTCGTCTCAAACATTGAAAACTGAATTACATTTTTGTTCAGTAACTGTAACAATTTTTACTTTGGTTTTTTGCTTATATCTCGAAAACAATTACTCCTATCAATTTTTATCGTTCTTTCAAAATTAAAACAACTCTGAAGACTTTGGTGACTTTTATGTCTTCTCCTTTTTCCTATACTAATGTGTTAGACTCAATTAATTTAGTTTAATTTTGGTTTTTCAAACATTTTATTTTAAAGCAAATTTTTGTTAAAGATTATTTATATCCAACTCTATAACTCGCTTATGGTTGGTCTTACAAAAGAAATGCAAATAACTATTTTGTAGGAAATTTTATCAGCTTTAATTTTGAAAAATCGATAAAAATTGATAGGAGTAATTGTTTTCGAGATATAAGCAAAAAACCAAAGTAAAAACTCTTACAGTTACTGAACAAAAATGTAATTCAGTTTTCAATGTTTGAGACGAAGACGAAAATGCAGCATTTAAAAACGACTCTGAAGACTTCAGCGACTTTTATGTCACCTCCTTTTTCTTCTAATAAAGTATTGGACCCAATAAATTAAGTGTATTTTAAATCACAAGACATTTTCTGTTAAAGCACTTTTTTTTTAAATATTAATAATTTTTAAACTTATATCTCGCTTATGGTTAGTCTTACATGAAAAATGCAAACAACTATTTTGTAGAAAATTTTATCAGCTTTAATTTTAGTAAAAAGATAAAAATTGATATAAGTAACTATTTTCGAGATATAAGCAAGAAAGCAAAAAACTGTTACCTTAATTAAGCGTTTGCATGTAAGCAAATTTAGTACTATTAGTAGTATTATTATTAATGTTATTGTTATTAATATGACGACTAAAGACGACTCTGAAACCTTTAGTGACATTTATGTCTTCTCCTTTTTCCTCTACTAAAGTGTTAGACACAATTAATTTAGTTTAATTTTAGTTTTTCAAACATTTTATTTTAAAGCAAATTTTTGTTAAAGATTATTTATATCCAACTCTATAACTCGCTTATGGTTGGTCCTACAAAAAAATGCAAATAACTATTTTGTAGGAAATGTTATCAGCTTTAATTTTGAAAAAAAGATAAAAATTGATAGGAGTAACTGTTTTCGAGATATAAGCAAGAAACCAAAAAACTATTACCTTAATTCAGCGTTTGCATATAAGCAAATTTAGTACTATTAGTTTTATTATTATTAATGTTATTGTTATTAATATAACGACTAAAGACGATTCTGAAACCTTTAGAGACTTTTATGTCTTCTCCTTTTTCCTCCACTAAAGTGTTAGGCACAATTAATTTAGTTTAATTTCAGTTTTTCAAACATTTTATTTTAAAGCAAATTTTTGTTAGATATTATTTATATCCATCTCTATAACTCGCTTATGCTTGTTCCTACAAGAAAAATGTAAATAATTACTTTGTTGGAAATTTTATCAGCTTTAATTTTGAAAGAAAGATAAAATTTGATAGGTGTAACTGTTTTCGAGATTTAAGCAAAAAACCAATAAGAAAACTGTAACTGTTACTGAACAAAAATGTAATTCAGTTTTCAATGTTTGAGACGAAGACGAAAATGCAGCATTTAAAAACGACTCTGAAGACTTCAGTGACTTTTATGTCACCTCCTTTTTCTTCTAATAAAGTATTGGACCCAATAAATTAAGTGTATTTTAAATCACAAGACATTTTCTGTTAAAGCACTTTTGTTTTAAATATTAATTATTTTCAAACTTATATCTCGCTTATGGTTAGTCTTACATGAAAAATGCAAACAACTATTTTGTAGAAAATTTTATCAGCTTTAATTTTATCAAAAAGACAAAAATTGATAGGAGTAACTGTTTTCGAGATATAAGCTAGAAACCAAAAAACTGTTACCTTAATTAAGCGCTTGCATATAAGCAAACTTAGTACTATTGATATTATTATTATTAATGTTATTGTTATTAATATGACGACTAAAAACAACTCTGAAGACTTTAGTGACCTTTATGTCTTCTCCTTTTTCCTATACTAAAGTGTTAGACTCAATTAATTTAGTTCAATTTCGGTTTTTCAAACATTTTATTTTAAAGCAAATTTTTGTTAAAGATTATTTATATCCAACTCTATAACTCGCTTATGGTTGGTCTTATAAAAGAAATGCAAATAACTATTTTGTAGGATATTTTATCAGCTTTAATTTTGAAAAAACGATAAAAATTGATAGGAGTAATTGTTTTCGAGATATAAACAAAAAACCAAAGTAAAAACTGTAACTGTTACTGAACAAAAATGTAATTCAGTTTTCAATGTTTGACACGAAGACGAAAATGCAGCATTTAAAAACGACTCTGAAGACTTCAGCGACTTTTATGTCACCTCCTTTTTCTTCTAATAAAGTATTGGACCCAATAAATTAAGTGTATTTTAAATCACAAGATATTTTCTGTTAAAGCACTTTTTTTTTAAATATTAATAATTTTTAAACTTATATCTCGCTTATGGTTAGTCTTACATGAAAAATGCAAACAACTATTTTGTAGAAAATTTTATCAGCTTTAATTTTAGTAAAAAGATAAAAATTGATATAAGTAACTATTTTCGAGATATAAGCAAGAAAGCAAAAAACTGTTACCTTAATTAAGCGTTTGCATGTAAGCAAATTTAGTACTATTAGTAGTATTATTATTAATGTTATTGTTATTAATATAACGACTAAAGACGACTCTGAAACCTTTAGTGACATTTATGTCTTCTCCTTTTTCCTCTACTAAAGTGTTAGACTCAGTTAATTTAGTTTAATTTCGGTTTTTCAAACATTATATTTTAAAGCAAATTTTTGTTAAAGATTATTTATATCCAACTCTATAACTCGCTTATGGTTGGTCTTACAAAAGAAATGCAAATAACTATTTTGTAGGAAATTTTAACAGCTTTAATTTTTAAAGAAATATAAAAATTGATAGGAGTAATTGTTTTCGAGATATAAGCAAAAAACCAAAGTAAAAACTGTTACAGTTACTGAACAAAAATGTAATTCAGTTTTCAATGTTTGAGACGAAGACGAAAATGCAGCATTTAAAAACGACTCTGAAGACTTCAGCGACTTTTATGTCACCTCCTTTTTCTTCTAATATAGTATTGGACCCAATAAATTAAGTGTATTTTAAATCACAAGACATTTTCTGTTAAAGCACTTTTTTTTTAAATATTAATCATTTTTAAACTTATATCTCGCTTATGCTTAGTCTTACATGAAAAATGCAAATAACTATTTTGTAGGAAATGTTATCAGCTTTAATTTTGAAAGAAAGATAAAAATTAATAGGAGTAACTGTTTTCGAGATATAAGCAAAAAACCAATAAGAAAACTGTAACTGTTACTGAACAAAAATGTAATTCAGTTTTCAATGTTTGAGACGAAGACGAAAATGCAGCATTATTATTATTATTGATGTTATTGTTATTAATATGACGACTAAAAACGACTCTGAAGACTTTGGTGACTTTTATGTCTTCTCCTTTTTCCTATACTAAAGTGTTAGACTCAATTAATTTAGTTTAATTTCGGTTTTTCAAACATTATATTTTAAAGCAAATTTTTGTTAAAGATAATTTATATCCAACTCTATAACTCGCTTATGGTTGGTCTTACAAAAGAAATGCAAATAACTATTTTGTAGGAAATTTTATCAGCTTTAATTTTGAAAGAAAGATAAAAATTGATAGGAGTAATTGTTTTCGAGATATAAGCAAAAAACCAAAGTAAAAACTGTTACAGTTACTGAACAAAAATGTAAGTTTTCGAGATATAAGCAAGAAACTGTTACCTTAATTAAGCGCTTGCATATAAGCAAATTTAGTACTATTAGTATTATTATTATTAATGTTATTGTTATTGATATGACGACTAAGAACGACTCTCAAGACTTTGGTGACTTTTTTGTCACCTCCTTTTTCTTCTAATAAAGTATTGGACCCAATAAATTAAGTGTATTTTAAATCACAAGACATTTTCTGTTAAAGCACTTTTTTTTTAAATATTAATTATTTTTAAACTTATATCTCGCTTATGGTTAGTCCTATATGAAAAATGCAAATTACTATTTTGTAGGAAATTTTATTTTTTAGTTTTTCAAACATTTTATTTTAAAGCAAGTTTTTGTTAAATATTATTTATATCCAACTCTATAACTCGCTTATGGTTGGTCCTACAAGAAAAATGCAAATAACTATTTTGTAGGAAATTTTATCTGCTTTAATTTTGAAAGAAAGATAAAAATTGATAGGAATAATTGTTTTCGAGATATAAGCAAAAAACCAAAGTGAAAACTGTTACAGTTACTAAACAAAAATGTAATTCAGTTTTCAATGTTTGAGACGAAGACGAAAATGCAGCATTTAAAAACGACTCTAAAGACTTCTGTGACTTTTAAGTCACCTCCTTTTTTTTCTAATAATGTATTGGACCCAATAAATTAAGTGTATTTTAAATCACAAGACATTTTCTGTTAAAGCACTTTTTTTTAAATATTGATTATTTTCAAACTTATATCTCGCTTATGGTTAGTCCTACATGAAAAATGCAAATAACTATTTTGTAGGAAATTTTATCAGCTTTCATTTTAGTAAACAGATAAAAATTGATGGGAGTAACTGTTTTCGAGATATAAGCAAGAAACCAAAAAACTGTTACCTTAATAATGCGCTTGCATATAAGCAAATTTAGTACTATTAGTATTATTATTATTAATGTTATTGTTATTAATATGACGACTAAAAACGACTCTGAAGACTTTGGTGACTTTTATGTCTTCTCCTTTTTCCTATACTAAAGTGTTAGACACAATTAATTTAGTTTAATTTCAGTATTTCAAACATTTTATTTTAAAGCAAATTTTTGTTAAATATTATTTATATCTATCTCTATAACTCGCTTATGCTTGGTCCTACAAGAAAAATACAAATAACTATTTTGTAGGAAATTTTATCAGCTTTAATTTTAGTAAAAAGATAAAAATTGATAGGAGTAACTGTTTTCGAGATATAAGCAAGAAACCAATAAACTGTTACCTTAATAAAGCGCTTGCATATAAGCAAATTTAGTACTATTAGTATTATTATTATTAATGTTATTGTTATTAATATGACGACTAAAAACGACTCTCAAAACTTTGGTGACTTTTATGTCTTCTCCTTTTTCCTCAACTAAAGTGTTAGTCTTAATTAATTTAGTTTAATTTCGGTTTTTCAAACATTTTATTTTAAAGCAAATTTTTGTTAAAAATTATTTATATCCAACTCTATAACTCGCTTATGGTTGGTCCTACAAAAAAAATGCCAATAACTATTTTGTAGGAAATTTTATCAGCTTTGATTTTGAAAGAAATATAAAAATTGATAGGAGTAACTGTTTTCGAGATATAAGCAAGAAACCAAAAAACTGTTACCCTAATTAAGCGTTTGCATGTAAGCAAATTTAGTACTATTAGTATTATTATTAATGTTATTGTTATTAATATGACGACTAAAGACGACTCTGAAACCTTTAGTGACCTTTATGTCTTCTCTTTTTTCCTCTACTAAAGTGTTAGACACAATTAATTTAGTTTAATTTTAGTTTTTCAAACATTTTATTTTAAAGCAAGTTTTTGTTAAATATTATTCATATCCAACTCTATAACTCGCTTATGGTTGGTCCTACAAAAAAAATGCCATTAACTATTTTGTAGGAAATTTTATCAGCTTTAATTTTGAAAGAAAGATAAAAATTGATAGAAGTAATTGTTTTCGAGATATAAGCAAAAAACCAAAGTAAAAACTGTTACAGTTACTGAACAAAAATGTAATTCAGTTTTCAATGTTTGAGACGAAGACGAAAATGCAGCATTTAAAAACGACTCTGAAGACTTCAGCGACTTTTATGTCACCTCCATTTTCTTCTAATAAAGTATTGGACCCAATAAATTAAGTGTATTTTAAATCACAAGACATTTTCTGTTAAAGCACTTTTTTTTTAATATTAATAATTTTTAAACTTATATCTCGCTTATGGTTAGTCTTACATGAAAAATGCAAATAACTATTTTGTAGAAAATTTTATCAGCTTTAATTTTAGTAAAAAGATAAAAATTGATATAAGTAACTGTTTTCCAGATATAAGCAAGAAACCAAAAAACTGTTACCCTAATTAAGCGTTTGCATGTAAGCAAGTTTAGTACTATTAGTATTATTATTAATGTTATTGTTATTAATATGACGACTAAAGACGACTCTGAAACCTTTAGTGACCTTTATGTCTTCTCCTTTTTCCTCTACTAAAGTGTTAGACACAATTAATTTAGTTTAATTTTAGTTTTTCAAACATTTTATTTTAAAGCAAGTTTTTGTTAAATATTATTCATATCCAACTCTATAACTCGCTTATGGTTGGTCCTACAAGAAAAATGCAAATAACTATTTTGTAGGAAATTTTATCAGCTTTAATTTTGAAAAAAAGGTAAAAATTGATAGGAGTAACTGTTTTCGAGATATAAGCAAGAAACAAAAAACTGTTACCTTAATAAAGCGCTTGCATATAAGCAAATTTAGTACTATTAGTATTATTATTATTAATGTTATTGTTATTAATATGACGACTAAAGACGACTCTGAAACATTTAGTGACTTTTATGTTTTCTCCTTTTTCCTATACTAAAGTGTTAGACCCAATTAATTTAGTTTAATTTCGGTTTTTCAAACATTTTATTTTAAAGCAAATTTTTGTTAAAGATTATTTATATCCAACTCTATAACTCGCTTATGGTTGGTCTTACAAAAGAAATGCAAATAACGATTTTGTAGGAAATTTTATCAGCTTTAATTTTGAAAGAAAGATAAAAATTGATAGGAGTAACTGATTTCGAGATATAAGCAAGAAACTGTTACTTTAATTAAGCGCTTGCATATAAGCAAATTTAGTAATATTAGTACTATTATTATTAATGTTATTGTTATTAATAGGGCGACTAAAGACGACTCTGAAACATTTAGTGACTTTTATGTCTTCTCCTTTTTCCTCTACTAAAGTGTTAGACACAATTAATTTAGTTTAATTCCGGTTTTTCAAGCATTTTATTTTAAAGCAAATTTTTGTTAAATATTATTTATATCCAACTCTATAACTCGTTTATGCTTGGTCCTACAAGAAAAATGTAAATAACTATTTTGTTGGAAATTTTATCAGCTTTAATTTTGAAAGAAAGATAAAATTTGATAGGAGTAACTGTTTTCAAGATATAAGCAAAAAACCAATAAGAAAACTGTAACTGTTACTGAACAAAAATGTAACTCAGTTTTCAATGTTTGAGACGAAGACAAAAATGCAGCATTTAAAAACGACTCTGAAGACGTCAGTGACTTTTATGTCACCTCCTTTTTCTTCTAATGAAGTATTGGACCCAATAAATTAAGTGTATTTTAAATCACAAGACATTTTCTGTTAAAGCACTTTTTTTTTAAATATTAATTATTTTCAAACTTATATCTCGCTTATGGTTAGTCCTACATGAAAAATGCAAATAACTATTTTGTAGGAAATTTTATCAGCTTTAATTTTGAAGGAAAGATAAAAATTTATAGTAGTAACTGTTTTCGAGATATAAGCAAAAAACCAAAGTGAAAACTGTAACAGTTACTGAACAAAAATGTAATTCAGTTTTCAATGTTTGAGACGAAGACGAAAATGCAGCATTTAAAAACGACTCTGAAGACTTCAGTGACTTTTAAGTCACCTCCTTTTTCTTCTAATAAAGTATTGGACCTAATAAATTAAGTGTATTTTAAATCACAAGACATTTTCTGTTAAAGCACTTTTTTTTTTAAATATTGATTATTTTCAAACTTATATCTCGCTTATGGTTAGTCCTACATGAAAAATGCAAATAACTATTTTGTAGGAAATTTTATCAGCTTTAATTTTAGTAAAAAAATAAAAATTGATAAGAGTAACTGTTTTCGAGATATAAGCAAGAAACTGTTACCTTAATTAAGCGCTTGCATATAAGCAAATTTAGTAATATTAGTATTATTATTATTAATGTTATTGTTATTAATTTGACGACTAAAAACTTGAGACGAAAATGCAGAATTTAAATACGACTCTGAAGACTTCAGTGACTTTTATGTCACCTTCTTTTTCTTCTAATAAAGTATTGGACCCAATAAATTAAGTGTATTTTAAATCACAAGACATTCTCTGTTACAACACTTTTTTTCAATTATTAATTATTTAACTTATATCTCGCTTATGGTTAGTTCTACATGAAAAATGCAAATAACTATTTTGTAGGAAATTTTATCACCTTTAATTTTGGTGAAAAAGTAAAAATTGATTGGAGTAACTGTTTTCGAGATATAAGCAAAAAACAAAAAAACTGTTACCTTAATTAAGCGCTTGCATATAAGCAAATTTAGTACTACTAGTATTGTTATTATAAATGTTATTGTTATTAATATGACAACTAAAGACAACTCTAAGACTTTTGTGACTTTTAAGTCTCCTCCTTTTTCCTCTACTAAAGTGTTAGACTCAATTAATTTAGTTTAATTTCAGTTTTTCAAACATTTTATTTTAAAGCTAATTTTTGTTAAATATTAAAAACTATAAAATGGCTTAGATTGCCTAAAAACACAGATCACACATGATCTTTTGCATAGAAATGAGAAAACGCTCATGTAACACACAAAATAAGCTCCATTTTTCCTTATTAAAAGTATTATTATTATTATTACTTTTGTTACTATTACTATTATTATTATTATTATTATTATATAACATATAACACAAAATAAACTTCATTTTTGCTTAGAAAACCTAGCTTACTTTTATTACTACTATTATTATTATTTTTATTATTATTATTATTATTTCTATTATTTTTATTATTACTATTATTATTATTATTATTATTATTATTATTATTATTATTATTAAAAACCGATTATAACTTTTGTATAGTAAATGTTTTTATACCAGTTTTAAAATGAGTTATTAATTTTAGACAATTTCTTGATTTTTGCTTAGAAAACTAAGCTTACTTTTATTACTATTATTATTTTTATTATTATTATTATTATTATTATTATTACTATTATTATTATTATTATTATTTATATTATTATTATTATTATTATTATTATTATTATTATTAACTTTTGTATAGTAAATGTTTTTATACCAGTTTTAAAATGAGTTATTAATTTTAGACAATTTCTTGCCTAAAAACACAGATCACAGATAATTTCTTGCATAGAAATGAGAAAACGCTCATATAACACACAAAATAAGCTTTATTTTTGCTTAGAAAACTAAGCTTACTTTTATTACTATTATTATTTTTATTATTATTATTATTATTATTATTATTATTATTATTATTATTATTATTGTTATTGTTATTATTATTATTATTATTATTATTAAAAACTTATATTAAACAGACAGAAAACGTCGTATTCTGACACATAAAAACGAATTACGTTATAGACTTGACGAGAACGGCGTATCTCGGACTCTTATAGGACTCTTATAGGGTCAAAAAGTATCAGTTTGGATTAAAACAAATTATTTTTGTTGACTCTCAGTCTGAATTGTTCATCAGTTCAAACAAAAACGGCTTATTTTAGACGATCTTTTGCTTTGAACAAGAAAACTTACATCGAATATGCTAAAAACGTATTAATCTGGCATAAAAGAGCAATTTATGTATCACTTTGGATAAAGGCAGCTAATCCTATTCGTTTCATTGCCTAAAATAGACAAAATTGTTGAAAAATCTAACAAAAACGCTGTATTCTAGCACAAAATACTAATTACATTATAGTTTCGACGAGAATACCTTATTTGGAATGATTCTATGCTTCCAAACGAGTAAATTTTTATTAAACAGATGCCAAACATCATGTTTTGTCCTATAAAGACATTTTATATTGCAGTTTGTATTAAAACAAAATATTTTCGTTGATTCTTTGTTAGAAGCAGCAAACCTAACATTAAAGAATCTGAAAACTTTGTATTCGGACACAAACCACCGAATTTTGTATCAGTTTAGACAAAAACGGTTGATTTTCGACAATATTTTGCTTTCAACAAGAAAACTTATATCAAACTGACTAAAAACGTCTTATTTTAGCACAAAACAAAAGATTTGCGTTATAGTCTTAAAGCTGATTCATGCCACAGTTTGGATAAAAACCAAATATTTTTGTTAATTCATTGTTACAAACAAGAAACCTTACATCAAAGAAACTGAAAACCCCTTATTCAGGCACAGAAATTCGAATTACGTTTCAGTCTGGACAAAAATTGCTTATTTTAGACGATCCTTTGTTTTGAACACGAAAACTTACATTAAAAAGATTAAAAACGTCTTATTCTGGCTGAAAACTGCAAATTATATATTACTCTAGATAAAAGCAATTTATCCTGATTACTCCTTTGCTTAGAATAGAGCAATCTTGTATAAAACTTAATGAAAACTTTAAATTTCGTCTCAAAGAAATAATTTACATAATAGTTTTGACCAGCACTGTTTATTTCAAACGAATTTATGATTCGAAACTAATGAACTTTTATGGGGCAGATGCAAAACCACATATTACCATATAAAGCGTTGTTTTAAAGCAAAGTATTACTTTTTGCAACAAGAAATTTTACGTCAAAGAAACTGAAAACTTCGTATCGATGCATAAATATCGAATTACGTATCAGTTTAGGCAAATACAGCTTATTTTAAACGATTCCTTGCTATAAACAAGAAAAATTTTATCAGGCATATTGAAAACGTCTTATTCTCGAAAATAAGAGCAAATTATGTATCAGTTTTAACAAAAGCGGATTACTCTGTTTGATTCTATGCTTAGAGTAGAGTAAACTACTATAAAACGTAATGAAAACTCTATATTCAAGCTCAAAAGAACAAATTACGTTATAGTTTTGGCAAAAAAAAAATATTTCGGACGATTTCATACTTTGAAGTAAGCAAACTTTAATTGAACAAGTGCAAAAGCTAATACTTTGCTTTAAAATAACGATTTATGTGGTAATATGGTATTTTGCATCTGTCCTATAAAAGTTTACTCGTTTCGCTCCATTGAATCATTCGAAATAAATTATTTTGACACAACAACAACGAAAATAATTTGTTTTTGTTTAAACTGTATCATAAGTCGCTTTTATAAAACGAACTAAGACGTTTGGCATTTGTTTAATGAAAGTTTTCTCGTTTGGGGGCATAAAATCTTGCTTATTTCTATGCAAAAGATCATGTGTGATCAGTGTTTTTAGGCAATCTTAGCCATTTTATAGTTTTTATACAAGAAATTGGCTAAAATTAATCACTCATTTTAAAACTGGTATAAAAACAATACTATACAAAAGTTATAATCGGTTTTTAATAATAATAATTATAATAATAATAATAATAACAATAATAATAATAATAATAATAATAATAATAATAATAATAATAATAATAATAATAATAATAATAATAATAATAATAATAATAACAATAATAATAATAATAATAATAATAATAACAATAAAAATAATAATAATAGTAATAAAAGTAAGCTTAGTTTTCTAAGCAAAAATGAAGCTTATTTTGTGTGTTATATGAGTGTTTTCTCATTTCTATGCAAGAAATCTTCTGTGATCTGTGTTTTTAGGCAAGAAATTGTCTAAAATTAATAACTCATTTTAAAACTGGTATAAAAACATTTACTATACAAAAGTTAATAATAATAATAATAACAATAATAATAATAACAATAATAATAATAATAATAATAATAATAGTAATAGTAACAAAAGTAATAATAATAATAATACTTTTAATAAGGAAAAATGGAGCTTATTTTGTGTGTTACATGAGCGTTTTCTCATTTCTATGCAAAAGATCATGTGTGATGTGTGTTTTTAGGCAATCTAAGCCATTGTATAGTTTTTAATATTTAACAAATATTTGCTTTAAAATAAAATGTTTGAAAAACTGAAATTAAACTAAATTAATTGTGTCTAACACTTTAGTAGAGGAAAAAGGAGGAGACATAAAAGTCACTAAAGTCTTAGAGTTGTCTTTAGTCGTCATATTAATAACAATAACGTTTATAATAACGATACTAGTAGTACTAAATTTGCTTATATGCAAGCGCTTAATTAAGGTAACAGTTTTTTTGTTTTTTGCTTATATCTCGAAAACAGTTACTCCTATCAATTTTTACTTTTTCACCAAAATTAAAGGTGATAAAATTTCCTACAAAATAGTTATTTGCATTTTTCATGTAGAACTAACCATAAGCGAGATATAAGTTTGAAAATAATTAATAATTAAAAAAAAGTGTTTTAACAGATAATGTCTTGTGATTTATAATACACTTAATTTATTGGGTCTAATACTTTATTAGAAGAAAAATGAGGTGACATAAAAGTCACTGAAGTTTTCAGAGTCGATTATAAATGCTGCATTTTCGTCTTCGTCTCAAACATTGAAAAGTGAATTACATTTTTGTTCAGTAACAGTTACAGTTTTCTTATTGGTTTCTTGCTTATATCTCGAAAACAGTTACTCCTATCAATTTTTATCTTTCTTTTAAAATTAAAGCTGATAAAATTTCCTACAAAATAGTTATTTGCATTTTTCATGTAAGACTAACCATAAGCGAGATATAAGTTTAAAAATTATTAATATTTAAAAAAAAGTGCTTTAACAGAAAATGTCTTGTGATTTAAAATACACTTAATTTATTGGGTCCAATACTTTATTAGAAGAAAAAGGAGGTGACATAAAAGTCGCTGAAGTCTTCAGAGTCGTTTTTAAATGCTGCATTTTCGTCTTCCTCTCAAACATTGAAAACTGAATTACATTTTTGTTCAGTAACTGTAACAGTTTTTACTTTGGTTTTTTGCTTATATCTCGAAAACAATTACTCCTATCAATTTTTATCTTTCTTTCAAAATTAAAGCTGATAAAATTTCCTACAAAATAGTTATTTGCATTTCTCATGTAGGACTAACCATAAGCGAGATATAAGTTTGAAAATAATTAATATTTAAAAAAAAAGTGCTTTAACAGAAAATGTTTTGTGATTTAAAATACACTTAATTTATTAGGTCCAATACTTTATTAGAAGAAAAAGGAGGTGACATATAAGTCACTGAAGTCTTCAGAGTCGATTGTAAATGCTGCATTTTCGTCTTCGTCTCAAACATTGAAAACTGAATTACATTTTTGTTCAGTAACAGTTACAGTTTTCTTATTGGTTTTTTGCTTATATCTTGAAAACAGTTACTCCTATCAATTTTTATCTTTCTTTTAAAATTAAAGCTGATAAAATTTCCTACAAAATAGTTATTTGCATTTTTCATGTAGGACCAACCATAAGCGAGTTATAGAGTTGGATATAAATAATATTTAACAAAAACTTGCTTTAAAATAAAATGTTTGAAAAACTAAAAAATAAAATTTCCTACAAAATGGTAATTTGCATTTTTCATGTAGGACTAACCATAAGCGAGATATAAGTTTAAAAATAATTAATATTTAAAAAAAAAGTGTTTTAACAGAAAATGTCTTGTGATTTAAAATACACTTAATTTATTGGGTCCAATACTTTATTAGAAGAAAAAGGAGGTGACATAAAAGTCACCAAAGTCTTGAGAGTCGTTCTTAGTCGTCATATCAATAACAATAACATTAATAATAATAATACTAATAGTACTAAATTTGCTTATATGCAAGCGCTTAATTAAGGTAACAGTTTCTTGCTTATATCTCGAAAACTTACATTTTTGTTCAGTAACTGTAACAGTTTTTACTTTGTTTTTTTGCTTATATCTCGAAAACAATTACTCCTATCAATTTTTATCTTTCTTTCAAAATTAAAGCTGATAAAATTTCCTACAAAATAGTTATTTGCATTTCTTTTGTAAGACCAACCATAAGCGAGTTATAGAGTTGGATATAAATAATCTTTAACAAAAATTTGCTTTATAATATAATGTTTAAAAAACCGAAATTAAACTAAATTAATTGAGTCTAACACTTTAATATTGGAAAAAGGAGAAAACATAAAAGTCACCAAAGTCTTCAGAGTCGTTTTTAGTCGTCATATTAATAACAATAACATTAATAATAATAATAACGCTGCATTTTCGTCTTCGTCTCAAACATTGAAAACTGAATTACATTTTTGTTCAGTAACAGTTACAGTTTTCTTATTGGTTTTTTGCTTATATCTCGAAAACAGTTACTCCTATCAATTTTTATCTTTCTTTCAAAATTAAAGCTGATCAAATTTCCTGCAAAATAGTTATTTGCATTTTTCTTGTAGGACCAACCATAAGCGAGTTATAGAGTTAGATATAAATAATATTTAACAAAAACTTGCTTTAAAATAAAATGTTTGAAAAACTAAAATTAAACTAAATTAATTGTGTCTAACGCTTTAGTAGAGGAAAAAGGAGAAGACATAAATGTCACTAAAGGTTTCAAAGTCGTCTTTAGTCGTCATATTAATAACAATAACATTAATAATAATAATAGTAATAGTACTAAATTTGCTTACATGCAAACGCTTAATTAAGGTAACAGTTTTTTGCTTTCTTGCTTATATCTCGAAAATAGTTACTTATATCAATTTTTATCTTTTTACTAAAATTAAAGCTGATAAAATTTTCTACAAAATAGTTATTTGCATTTTTCATGTAAGACTAACCATAAGCGAGATATAAGTTTAAAAATTATTAATATTTAAAAAAAAAAGTGCTCTAACAGAAAATGTCTTGTGATTTAAAATATACTTAATTTATTGGGTCCAATACTTTATTAGAAGAAAATGGAGGTGACATAAAAGTCGCTGAAGTCTTCAGAGTCGTTTTTAAATGCTGCATTTTCGACTTCGTCTCAAACATTGAAAACTGAATTACATTTTTGTTCAGTAACTGTAACAGTTTTTACTTTGGTTTTTTGCTTATATCTCGAAAACAATTACTCCTATCAATTTTTATCTTGCTTTCAAAATTAAAGCTGATAAAATTTCCTACAAAATAGTTATTTGCATTTCTTTTGTAAGACCAACCATAAGCGAGTTATAGAGTTGGATATAAATAATCTTTAACAAAAATTTGCTTTAAAATAAAATGTTTGAAAAACTAAAATTAAACTAAATTAATTGGGTCTAACACTTTAGTAGAGGAAAAAGGAGAAGACATAAAGGTCACTAAAGTCTTCAGAGTCGTTTTTAGTCGTCATATTAATAACAATAACATTAATAATAATAATACCAATAGTACTAAATTTGCTTATATGCAAGCGCTTAATTAAGGTAACAGTTTTTTGGTTTCTAGCTTATATCTCGAAAACAGTTACTCCTATCAATTTTTATCTTTTTACTAAAATTAAAGCTGATAAAATTTCCTACAAAATAGTTATTTGTATTTGTCTTGTAGGACCAAGCATAAGCGAGTTATAGAGATAGATATAAATAATATTTAACAAAAATTTGCTTTAAAATAAAATGTTTGAAATACTGAAATTAAACTAAATTAATTGTGTCTAACACTTTAGTATAGGAAAAAGGAGAAGGCATAAAAGTCACCAAAGTCTTCAGAGTCGTTTTTAGTCGTCATATTAATAACAATAACATTAATAATAATAATACTAATAGTACTAAATTTGCTTATATGCAAGCGCTTTATTAAGGTAACAGTTTTTTGGTTTCTTGCTTATATCTCGAAAACAGTTACTCCTATCAATTTTTATCTTTTTACTAAAATTAAAGCTGATAAAATTTCCTACAAAATAGTTATTGGTATTTTTCTTGTAGGACCAAGCATAAGCGAGTTATAGAGATAGATATAAATAATATTTAACAAAAATTTGCTTTAAAATAAAATGTTTGAAATACTGAAATTAAACTAAATTAATTGTGTCTAACACTTTAGTATAGGAAAAAGGAGAAGACATAAAATTCACCAAAGTCTTCAGAGTCGTTTTTAGTCGTCATATTAATAACAATAACATTAATAATAATAATACTAATAGTACTAAATTTGCTTATATGCAAGCGCATTATTAAGGTAACAGTTTTTTGGTTTCTTGCTTATATCTCGAAAACAGTTACTCCCATCAATTTTTATCTGTTTACTAAAATGAAAGCTGATAAAATTTCCTACAAAATAGTTATTTGCATTTTTCATGTAGGACTAACCATAAGCGAGATATAAGTTTGAAAATAATTAATATTTAAAAAAAAAGTGCTTTAACAGAAAATGTCTTGTGATTTAAAATCCACTTAATTTATTGGGTCCAATACATTATTAGAAGAAAAGGGAGGTGACTTAAATGTCACTGAAGTCTTCAGAGTCGTTTCTAAATGCTGCATTTTCGTCTTCGTCTCAAACATTGAAAACTGAATTACATTTTTGTTTAGTAACTGTAACAGTTTCTACTTTGGTTTTTTGCTTATATCTCGAAAACAATTACTCCTATCAATTTTTAACTTTCTTTCAAAATTAAAGCTGATAAAATTTCCTACAAAATAGTTATTTGCATTTTTCTTGTAGGACCAACCATAAGCGAGTTATAGAGTTGGATATAAATAATATTTAACAAAAACTTGCTTTAAAATAAAATGTTTGAAAAACTAAAAAATTAAATTTCCTACAAAATAGTAATTTGCATTTTTCATGTAGGACTAACCATAAGCGAGATGTAAGTTTGAAAATAAATAATATTTAAAAAAAAGTGCTTTAACAGAAAATGTCTTGTGATTTAAAATACACTTAATTTATTGGGTCCAATACTTTATTAGAAGAAAAAGGAGGTGACCTAAAAGTCACCAAAGTCTTGAGAGTCGTTCTTAGTCGTCATATTGATAACAATAACATAAATAATAATAATACTAATAGTACTAAATTTGCTTATATGCAAGCGCTTAATTAAGGTAAGAGTTTCTTGCTTATATCTCGAAAACTTACATTTTTGTTCAGTAACTGTAACAGTTTTTACTTTGGTTTTTTGCTTATATCTCGAAAACAATTACTCCTATCAATTTTTATCTTTCTTTCAAAATTAAAGCTGATAAAATTTCCTACAAAATAGCTATTTGCATTTCTTTTGTAAGACCAACCATGAGCGAGTTATAGAGTTGGATATAAATAATCTTTAACAAAAATTTGCTTTAAAATATAATGTTTGAAAAACCGAAATTAAACTAAATTAATTGAGTCTAACACTTTAGTATAGGAAAAAGGAGAAGACATAAAAGTCACCAAAGTCTTCAGAGTCGTTTTTAGTCGTCATATTATTAACAATAACATTAATAATAATAATAATGTTGCATTTTCGTCTTCGTCTCAAACATTGAAAACTGAATTACATTTTTGTTCAGTAACAGTTACAGTTTTCTTATTGGTTTCTTACTTATATCTCGAAAACAGTTACTTATATCAAATTTTATCTTTTTACTAAAATTAAAGCTGATAAAATTTTCTACAAAATAGTTATTTGCATTTTTCATGTAAGACTAACCATAAGCGAGATATAAGTTTAAAAATTATTAATATTTAAAAAAAAAAGTGCTTTAACAGAAAATGTCTTGTGATTTAAAATACACTTAATTTATTGGGTCCAATACTTTATTAGAAGAAAAAGGAGGTGGCATAAAAGTCGCTGAAGTCTTCAGAGTCGTTTTTAAATGCTGCATTTTTGTCTTCGTCTCAAACATTGAAAACTGAGTTACATTTTTGTTCAGTAACAGTTACAGTTTTCTTATTGGTTTTTTGCTTATATCTCGAAAACAGTTACTCCTATCAATTTTTATCTTTCTTTCAAAATTAAAGCTGATAAAATTTCCTACAAAATAGTTATTTGCATTTCTTTTGTAAGACCAACCATAAGCGAGTTATAGAGTTGGATATAAATAATCTTTAACAAAAATTTGCTTTAAAATATAATGTTTGAAAAACCGAAATTAATTGAGTCTAACACCTTAGTATAGGAAAAAGGAGAAGACATAAAAGTCACCAAAGTCTTCAGAGTCGTTTTTAGTCGTCATATTAATAACAATAACATTAATAATAATAATAATGCTGTATTTTCGTCTTCGTCTCAAACATTGAAAACTAAATTACATTTTTGTTCAGTAACAGTTACAGTTTTCTTATTGGTTTTTTGCTTATATCTCGAAAACAGTTACTCCTATCAATTTTTATCTTTCTTTCAAAATTAAAGCTGATAAAATTTCCTACAAAATAGTTATTTGCATTTTTCTTGTAGGACCAACCATAAGCGAGTTATAGAGTTGGATATAAATAATATTTAACAAAAATTTGCTTTAAAATAAAATGTTTGAAATACTGAAATTCTACTAAATTAATTGTGTCTAACACTTTAGTATAGGAAAAAGGAGAAGACATAAAAGTCACCAAAGTCTTCAGAGTCGTTTTTAGTCGTCATATTAATAACAATAACATTAATAATAATAATACTAATAGTACTAAATTTGCTTATATGCAAGCGCTTTATTAAGGTAACAGTTTTTTGGTTTCTTGCTTATATCTCGAAAACAGTTACTCCTATCAATTTTATCTTTTTACTAAAATTAAAGCTGATAAAATTTCCTACAAAATAGTTATTTGTGTTTTTCTTGTAGGACCAAGCATAAGCGAGTTATAGAGATAGATATAAATAATATTTAACAAAAATTTGCTTTAAAATAAAATGTTTGAAATACTGAAATTCTACTAAATTAATTGTGTCTAACACTTTAGTATAGGAAAAAGGAGAAGACATAAAAGTCACCAAAGTCTTCAAAGTCGTTTTTAGTCGTCATATTAATAACAATAACATTAATAATAATAATACTAATAGTACTAAATTTGCTTATATGCAAGCGCTTTATTAAGGTAACAGTTTTTTGGTTTCTTGCTTATATCTCGAAAACAGTTACTCCTATCAATTTTTATCTGTTTACTAAAATTAAAGCTGATAAAATTTCCTACAAAATAGTTATTTGCATTTTTCATGTAGGACTAACCATAAGCGAGATGTAAGTTTGAAAATAATCAATATTTAAAAAAAAAGTGCTTTAACAGAAAATGTCTTGTGATTTAAAATACACTTAATTTATTGGGTCCAATACATTATTAGAAGAAAAAGGAGGTGACTTAAAAGTCACAGAAGTATTCAGAGTCGTTTTTAAATGCTGCATTTTTGTCATCGTCTCAAACATTGAAAACTGAATTACATTTTTGTTTAGTAACTGTAACAGTTTTCACTTTGGTTTTTTGCTTATATCTCGAAAACTATTATTCCTATCAATTTTTATCTTTCTTTCAAAATTAAAACTGATAAAATTTCCTACAAAATAGTTATTTGCATTTTTCTTGTAGGGCGAACCATAAGCGAGTTATAGAGTTGGATATAAATAATATTTAACAAAAACTTGCTTTAAAATAAAATGTTTGAAAAACTAAAAAATAAAATTTCCTACAAAATAGTAATTTGCATTTTTCATGTAGGACTAACCATAAGCGAGATATAAGTTTAAAAATAATTAATATTTAAAAAAAAAGTGCTTCAACAGAAAATGTCTTGTGATTTAAAATACACTTAATTTAATGGGTCCAATACTTTATTAGAAGAAAAAGAAGGTGACATAAAAGTGACCAAAGTCTTGAGAGTCGTTCTTAGTCGTCATATCAATACCAATAACGTTAATAATAATAATAATACTAATAGTACTAAATTTGCTTATATGCAAGCGCTTAATTAAGGTAACAGTTTCTTGCTTATATCTCGAAAACTTACATTTTTGTTCAGTAACTGTAACAGTTTTTACTTTGGTTTTTTGCTTATATCTCGAAAACAATTACTCGTATCAATTTTTATCTTTCTTTCAAAATTAAAGCTGATAAAATTTCCTACAAAATAGTTATTTGCATTTCTTTTGTAAGACCAACCATAAGCGAGTTATAGAGTTGGATATAAATAATCTTTAACAAAAATTTGCTTTAAAATATAATGTTTGAAAGACCGAAATTAAATTGAGACTAACACTTTAGTATAGGAAAAAGGAGAAGACATAAAAGTCACCAAAGTCTTCAGAGTCGTTTTTAGTCGTCATATTAATAACAATAACATTAATAATAATAATAATGCTGCATTTTCGTCTTCGTCTCAAACATTGAAAACTGAATTACATTTTTGTTCAGTAACAGTTACAGTTTTCTTATTGGTTTTTTGCTTATATCTCGAAAACAGTTACACCTATCAAATTTTATCTTTCTTTCAAAATTAAAGCTGATAAAATTTCCAACAAAGTAATTATTTGCATTTTTCTTGTAGGACCAAGCATAAGCGAGTTATAGAGATAGATATAAATAATATTTAACAAAAATTTGCTTTAAAATAAAATGTTTGAAATACTGAAATTCTACTAAATTAATTGTGTCTAACACTTTAGTATAGGAAAAAGGAGAAGACATAAAAGTCACCAAAGTCTTCAAAGTCGTTTTTAGTCGTCATATTAATAACAATAACATTAATAATAATAATACTAATAGTACTAAATTTGCTTATATGCAAGCGCTTTATTAAGGTAACAGTTTTTTGGTTTCTTGCTTATATCTCGAAAACAGTTACTCCTATCAATTTTTATCTGTTTACTAAAATTAAAGCTGATAAAATTTCCTACAAAATAGTTATTTGCATTTTTCATGTAGGACTAACCATAAGCGAGATGTAAGTTTGAAAATAATCAATATTTAAAAAAAAAGTGCTTTAACAGAAAATGTCTTGTGATTTAAAATACACTTAATTTATTGGGTCCAATACATTATTAGAAGAAAAGGGAGGTGACTTAAATGTCACTGAAGTCTTCAGAGTCGTTTCTAAATGCTGCATTTTCGTCTTCGTCTCAAACATTGAAAACTGAATTACATTTTTGTTTAGTAACTGTAACAGTTTCTACTTTGGTTTTTTGCTTATATCTCGAAAACAATTACTCCTATCAATTTTTAACTTTCTTTCAAAATTAAAGCTGATAAAATTTCCTACAAAATAGTTATTTGCATTTTTCTTGTAGGACCAACCATAAGCGAGTTATAGAGTTGGATATAAATAATATTTAACAAAAACTTGCTTTAAAATAAAATGTTTGAAAAACTAAAAAATTAAATTTCCTACAAAATAGTAATTTGCATTTTTCATGTAGGACTAACCATAAGCGAGATGTAAGTTTGAAAATAAATAATATTTAAAAAAAAGTGCTTTAACAGAAAATGTCTTGTGATTTAAAATACACTTAATTTATTGGGTCCAATACTTTATTAGAAGAAAAAGGAGGTGACCTAAAAGTCACCAAAGTCTTGAGAGTCGTTCTTAGTCGTCATATTGATAACAATAACATAAATAATAATAATACTAATAGTACTAAATTTGCTTATATGCAAGCGCTTAATTAAGGTAAGAGTTTCTTGCTTATATCTCGAAAACTTACATTTTTGTTCAGTAACTGTAACAGTTTTTACTTTGGTTTTTTGCTTATATCTCGAAAACAATTACTCCTATCAATTTTTATCTTTCTTTCAAAATTAAAGCTGATAAAATTTCCTACAAAATAGCTATTTGCATTTCTTTTGTAAGACCAACCATGAGCGAGTTATAGAGTTGGATATAAATAATCTTTAACAAAAATTTGCTTTAAAATATAATGTTTGAAAAACCGAAATTAAACTAAATTAATTGAGTCTAACACTTTAGTATAGGAAAAAGGAGAAGACATAAAAGTCACCAAAGTCTTCAGAGTCGTTTTTAGTCGTCATATTATTAACAATAACATTAATAATAATAATAATGTTGCATTTTCGTCTTCGTCTCAAACATTGAAAACTGAATTACATTTTTGTTCAGTAACAGTTACAGTTTTCTTATTGGTTTCTTACTTATATCTCGAAAACAGTTACTTATATCAAATTTTATCTTTTTACTAAAATTAAAGCTGATAAAATTTTCTACAAAATAGTTATTTGCATTTTTCATGTAAGACTAACCATAAGCGAGATATAAGTTTAAAAATTATTAATATTTAAAAAAAAAAGTGCTTTAACAGAAAATGTCTTGTGATTTAAAATACACTTAATTTATTGGGTCCAATACTTTATTAGAAGAAAAAGGAGGTGGCATAAAAGTCGCTGAAGTCTTCAGAGTCGTTTTTAAATGCTGCATTTTTGTCTTCGTCTCAAACATTGAAAACTGAGTTACATTTTTGTTCAGTAACAGTTACAGTTTTCTTATTGGTTTTTTGCTTATATCTCGAAAACAGTTACTCCTATCAATTTTTATCTTTCTTTCAAAATTAAAGCTGATAAAATTTCCTACAAAATAGTTATTTGCATTTCTTTTGTAAGACCAACCATAAGCGAGTTATAGAGTTGGATATAAATAATCTTTAACAAAAATTTGCTTTAAAATATAATGTTTGAAAAACCGAAATTAATTGAGTCTAACACCTTAGTATAGGAAAAAGGAGAAGACATAAAAGTCACCAAAGTCTTCAGAGTCGTTTTTAGTCGTCATATTAATAACAATAACATTAATAATAATAATAATGCTGTATTTTCGTCTTCGTCTCAAACATTGAAAACTAAATTACATTTTTGTTCAGTAACAGTTACAGTTTTCTTATTGGTTTTTTGCTTATATCTCGAAAACAGTTACTCCTATCAATTTTTATCTTTCTTTCAAAATTAAAGCTGATAAAATTTCCTACAAAATAGTTATTTGCATTTTTCTTGTAGGACCAACCATAAGCGAGTTATAGAGTTGGATATAAATAATATTTAACAAAAATTTGCTTTAAAATAAAATGTTTGAAATACTGAAATTCTACTAAATTAATTGTGTCTAACACTTTAGTATAGGAAAAAGGAGAAGACATAAAAGTCACCAAAGTCTTCAGAGTCGTTTTTAGTCGTCATATTAATAACAATAACATTAATAATAATAATACTAATAGTACTAAATTTGCTTATATGCAAGCGCTTTATTAAGGTAACAGTTTTTTGGTTTCTTGCTTATATCTCGAAAACAGTTACTCCTATCAATTTTATCTTTTTACTAAAATTAAAGCTGATAAAATTTCCTACAAAATAGTTATTTGTGTTTTTCTTGTAGGACCAAGCATAAGCGAGTTATAGAGATAGATATAAATAATATTTAACAAAAATTTGCTTTAAAATAAAATGTTTGAAATACTGAAATTCTACTAAATTAATTGTGTCTAACACTTTAGTATAGGAAAAAGGAGAAGACATAAAAGTCACCAAAGTCTTCAAAGTCGTTTTTAGTCGTCATATTAATAACAATAACATTAATAATAATAATACTAATAGTACTAAATTTGCTTATATGCAAGCGCTTTATTAAGGTAACAGTTTTTTGGTTTCTTGCTTATATCTCGAAAACAGTTACTCCTATCAATTTTTATCTGTTTACTAAAATTAAAGCTGATAAAATTTCCTACAAAATAGTTATTTGCATTTTTCATGTAGGACTAACCATAAGCGAGATGTAAGTTTGAAAATAATCAATATTTAAAAAAAAAGTGCTTTAACAGAAAATGTCTTGTGATTTAAAATACACTTAATTTATTGGGTCCAATACATTATTAGAAGAAAAAGGAGGTGACTTAAAAGTCACAGAAGTATTCAGAGTCGTTTTTAAATGCTGCATTTTTGTCATCGTCTCAAACATTGAAAACTGAATTACATTTTTGTTTAGTAACTGTAACAGTTTTCACTTTGGTTTTTTGCTTATATCTCGAAAACTATTATTCCTATCAATTTTTATCTTTCTTTCAAAATTAAAACTGATAAAATTTCCTACAAAATAGTTATTTGCATTTTTCTTGTAGGGCGAACCATAAGCGAGTTATAGAGTTGGATATAAATAATATTTAACAAAAACTTGCTTTAAAATAAAATGTTTGAAAAACTAAAAAATAAAATTTCCTACAAAATAGTAATTTGCATTTTTCATGTAGGACTAACCATAAGCGAGATATAAGTTTAAAAATAATTAATATTTAAAAAAAAAGTGCTTCAACAGAAAATGTCTTGTGATTTAAAATACACTTAATTTAATGGGTCCAATACTTTATTAGAAGAAAAAGAAGGTGACATAAAAGTGACCAAAGTCTTGAGAGTCGTTCTTAGTCGTCATATCAATACCAATAACGTTAATAATAATAATAATACTAATAGTACTAAATTTGCTTATATGCAAGCGCTTAATTAAGGTAACAGTTTCTTGCTTATATCTCGAAAACTTACATTTTTGTTCAGTAACTGTAACAGTTTTTACTTTGGTTTTTTGCTTATATCTCGAAAACAATTACTCGTATCAATTTTTATCTTTCTTTCAAAATTAAAGCTGATAAAATTTCCTACAAAATAGTTATTTGCATTTCTTTTGTAAGACCAACCATAAGCGAGTTATAGAGTTGGATATAAATAATCTTTAACAAAAATTTGCTTTAAAATATAATGTTTGAAAGACCGAAATTAAATTGAGACTAACACTTTAGTATAGGAAAAAGGAGAAGACATAAAAGTCACCAAAGTCTTCAGAGTCGTTTTTAGTCGTCATATTAATAACAATAACATTAATAATAATAATAATGCTGCATTTTCGTCTTCGTCTCAAACATTGAAAACTGAATTACATTTTTGTTCAGTAACAGTTACAGTTTTCTTATTGGTTTTTTGCTTATATCTCGAAAACAGTTACACCTATCAAATTTTATCTTTCTTTCAAAATTAAAGCTGATAAAATTTCCAACAAAGTAATTATTTGCATTTTTCTTGTAGGACCAAGCATAAGCGAGTTATAGAGATGAATATAAATAATATCTAACAAAAATTTGCTTTAAAATAAAATGTTTGAAAAACTGAAATTAAACTAAATTAATTGTGTCTAACACTTTAGTGGAGGAAAAAGAAGAAGACATAAAAGTCTTTATAGGTTTCAGAATCGTCTTTAGTCGTCATATTAATAACAATAACATTAATAAACTAATAGTACTAAATTTGCTTATATGCAAACGCTGCATTAAGGTAATAGTTTTTTGGTTTCTTGCTTATATCTCGAAAACAGTTACTCCTATCAATTTTTACCTTTTCACCAAAATTAAAGATGATAAAATTTCCTGCAAAATAGTTATTTGCATTTTTCATGTAGAACAAACCATAAGCGAGATATAAGTTTGAAAATAATTAATAATTAAAAAAAAATGTGTTTTAACAGAAAATGTCTTGTGATTTAAAATACACTTAATTTATTGGGTCCAATACTTAATTAGAAGAAGAAGGAGGTGCAAATAAATATTTTGTTGGAAATTTTATCAGCTTTAATTGTGAAAGAAAGATAAAATTTGATAGGAGTAACTGTTTTCGAGATATAAGCAAAAAACCAATAAGAAAACTGTAACTGTTACTGAACAAAAATGTAATTCAGTTTTCAATGTTTGAGACGAAGACAAAAATGCAGCATTTAAAAACGACTCTGAAAACTTCAGTGACTTTTATGTCACCTCCTTTTTCTTCAAATAAAGTATTAGACCCAACAAATTAAGTGTATTATAAATCACAAGACATTTTCTGTTAAAACACTTTTTTTTAATTATTAATTACTTTCAAACTTATATCTCGCTTATGGTTAGTTCTACATGAAAAATGCAGATAACTAATTGGTAGGAAATTTTATCACCTTTAATTTTAGTGAAAAAGTAAAAATTGATAGGAGTAACTGTTTTCGAGATATAAGCAAAAAACAAAAAAACTGTTACTTTAATTAAGCGCTTGCATATAAGCAAATTTAGTACTACTAGTATTGTTATTATAAATGTTATTGTTATTAATATGACGGCTAAAGACAACTCTAAGACTTTAGTGACTTTTATGTCTACTCATTTTTCCTCTACTAAAGTGTTAGACACAATTAATTTAGTTTAATTTCAGTTTTTCAAACATTTTATTTTAAAGCAAATTTTTGTTAAATATTAAAAACTATAAAATGGCTTAGATTGCCTAAAAACACACATCACACATGATCTTTTGCATAGAAATGAGAAAACGCTCATATAACACAAAATAAGCTTCATTTTTGCTTAGAAAACTAAGCTTACTTTTATTACTACTATTATTATTATTTCTATTATTATTATTATTATTATTATTACTATTATTATTATTATTATTATTATTATTATTATTATTATTATTATTATTATTATTATTATTATTATTATTATTATTAATATTATTATTATTAAAAACCGATTATAACTTTTGTATAGTAAATGTTTTTATACCAGTTTTAAAATGAGTTATTAATTTTAGACAATTTCTTGCCTAAAAACACAGATCACAGATGATCTCTTGCATAGAAATGAGAAAACGCACAGATAACACAAAATAAGCATCATTTTTGCTTAGAAAAACTAAGCTTTAATTTAGAAAGAAATTCATTATTATAAGTATTATTATCATTATTATTATTATTATTATTATTATTATTATTATTATTATTATTATTAACTTTTGTATAATAATTGTTTTTATACCAGTTTTAAAATGAGTTATTAATTTTAGACAATTTCTTGCCTAAAAACACAGATCACAGATGATTTCTTGCATAGAAATGAGAAAACACTCATATAACACACAAAATAAGCTTCATTTTTGCTTAGAAAACTAAGCTTACTTTTATTACTATTATTATTATTTTAATTATAATTATTATTATTATTATTATTGTTATTATTATTGTTATTATTATTATTATTATTATTATTATTATTATTATTATTATTAAAAACCGATTATAAATTTTGTATAGTATTGTTTTTTTACCAGTTTTAAAATGAGTGATTAATTTTAGCCAATTTCTTGCCTAAAAACTATAAAATGGCTTAGATTGCCTAAAAACACAGATCACAAATGATCTTTTGCATAGAAATGAAAAAACGCTCATATAACACAAAATAAGCTTCATTTTTGCTTAGAAAACTAAGCTTACTTTTATTACTACTATTATTATTACAATTATTATTATTATTATTATTATTATTATTATTATTAATATTATTATTATTAAAAACCGATTATAACTTTTGTATAGTAAATGTTTTCATACCAGTTTTAAAATGAGTTATATTAATTTAGACAATTTTTTGCCTAAAAACACAGATCACAGATGATCTCTTGCATAGAAATGAGAAAACGCTCAGATAACACAAAATAAGCATCATTTTTGCTTAGAAAAACAAAGCTTTAATTTAGAAAGAAATTCATTATTATAAGTATTATTATTATTATTATTATTATTATTATTATTATTATTATTATTATTATTATTATTATTATTTTATTACTATTATTATTATTATTATTATTATTATTATTAACTTTTGTATAGTAAATGTTTTTATACCAGTTTTAAAATGAGTTATTAATTTTAGACAATTTCTTGCCTAAAAACACAGATCACAGATGATTTCTTGCATAGAAATGAGAAAACGCTCATATAACACAAAAAGAGCTTCATTTTTGCTTAGAAAACTAAGCTTACTTTTATTACTATTATTATTTTTATTATTATTATTATTATCATTATTATTATTATTATTACTATTATTAGTATTATTATTTTTATTATTATTATTATTATTATTATTATTATTATTATTATTATTATTATTATTATTGTTATTATTATTATTATTATTAAAAACTTATATTAAACAGACAGAAAACGTCGTATTCTGACACAAAAAAACGAATTACGTTATAGACTTGACTCTTATAGGGTCAAAAAGTATCAGTTTGGATTAAAATAAATTATTTTTGTTGACTCTCAGTCTGAATTGTTCATCAGTTTAAACAAAAACGGCTTATTTTAGACGATCTTTTGCTTTGAACAAGAAGAGTTACATCGAACAGACTAAAAACGTATTAATCTGGCATAAAAGAGCAATTTATGTATCACTTTAGATAAAGGCAGCTAATCCTATTCGTTTCATTGCTTAAAATAGACAAAATTGTTAATAAATCTAACAAAAACGCTGTATTCTAGCACAAAATACTAATTACATTATAGTTTCGACGAGAATAGCTTATTTGGAATGATTCTATGCTTCCAAACGAGTAAATTTATATTAAACAGATGCCAAACATCATGTTTTGTCCTATAAAGACATTTTATATTGCAGTTTGTATTAAAACAAAATATTTTCGTTGATTCTTTGTTAGAAGCAGCAAACCTAGCATTAAAGAATCTGAAAACTTTGTATTCGGACACAAACCACCGAATTTTGTATCAGTTTAGACAAAAACGGTTGATTTTCGACAATATTTTGCTTTGAACAAGAAAATTTATATCAAACTGACTAAAAACGTCTTATTTTAGCACAAAACAAAAGATTTGCGTTATAGTCTTGAAGCTGATTCATGACACAGTTTGGATAAAAACCAATTATTTTTGTTAATTCATTGTTACAAACAAGAAACCTTACATCAAAGAAACTGAAAACCCCTTATTCAGGCACAGAAATTCGAATTACGTTTCAGTCAGGACAAAAGCTGCTTATTTTAGACGATCCTTTGTTTTATTGATACAAAGAAATAATTTACGTTATAGTTTTGACCAGAACTGTTAATTTCAAACGATTTTATGCCCCCAAACGAGAAAACTTTCAATAAACAGATGCCAAACGTCTTAGTTCGTTTTATAAAAGCGACTTATGTTACAGTTTAAACAAAAGCAAATTATTTTCGTTGTTGTTGTGTCATAATAATTTATTTCGAATGATTCAATGGAGCGAAACGAGTAAACTTTTATAGGACAAATGCAAAATACCATATTACCACATAAATCGTTATTTTAAAGCTAAGTATTAGCTTTTGCACTTGTTCATTTAACGTTTGCTTACTTCGAAGTATGAAATAGTCCGAAATATTTTTTTTTGCCAAAACTATAACGTAATTTGTTCTTTTGAGCTTGAATATAGAGTTTTCATTACGTTTTATAGTAGTTTACTCTACTCTAAGCATAGAATCAAACAGAGTAATCCGCTTTTGTCAAAACTGATACATAATTTGCTCTTATTTTCGAGAATAAGACGTTTTCAATATGCTTGATAAAATTTTTCTTGTTTATAGCAATGAATCGTTTAAAATAAGCTGTATTTGCCTAAACTGATACGTAATTCGATATTTATGCATGGATACGAAGTTTTCAGTTTCTTTGACGTGAAATTTCTTGTTGCAAAAGGTAATACTTTGCTTTAAAACAACGCTTTATATGGTAATATGTGGTTTTGCATCTGCCCCATAAAAGTTCATTAGTTTCGAATCATAAATTCGTTTGAAATAAACAGTGCTGGTCAAAACTATAACGTAAATTATTTCTTTGAGACTAAATTTAAAGTTTTCATTAAATTTTATACAAGTTTACTCTATTCTAAGTAAAGGAGTAATCAGGATAAATTGCTTTTATCTAGAGTAATATATAATTTGCAGTTTTCAGCCAGAATAAGACGTTTTTAATCTTTTTAAGGTAAGTTTTCGTGTTCAAAACAAAGGATCGTCTAAAATAAGCAGCTTTTGTCCAGACTGAAACGTAATTCGAATTTCTGTGCCTGAATAAGGGGTTTTCAGTTTCTTTGATGTAAGGTTTCTTGTTTGTAACAATGAATTAACAAAAATAATTGGTTTTTATCCAAACTGTGTCATGAATCAGCTTCAAGACTATAACGCAAATCTTTTGTTTTGTGCTAGAATAAGACGTTTTTAGTCAGTTTGATATAAATTTTCTTGTTCAAAGCAAAATATTGTCGAAAATCAACCGTTTTTGTCTAAACTGATACAAAATTCGGTGGTTTGTGTCCGAATACAAAGTTTTCAGATTCTTTAATGCTAGGTTTGCTGCTTCTAACAAAGAATCAACGAAAATATTTTGTTTTAATACAAACTGCAATATAAAATGTCTTTATAGGACAAAACATGATGTTTGGCATCTGTTTAATATAAATTTACTCGTTTGGAAGCATAGAATCATTCCAAATAAGCTATTCTCGTCGAAACTATAATGTAATTAGTATTTTGTGCTAGAATACAGCGTTTTTGTTAGATTTATTAACAATTTTGTCTATTTTAAGCAATGAAACGAATAGGATTAGCTGCCTTTATCTAAAGTGATACATAAATTGCTCTTTTATGCCAGATTAATACGTTTTTAGTCTGTTCGATGTAAGTCTTCTTGTTCAAAGCAAAAGATCGTCTAAAATAAGCCGTTTTTGTTTAAACTGATGAACAATTCAGACTGAGAGTCAACAAAAATAATTTATTTTAATCCAAACTGATACTTTTTGACCCTATAAGAGTCCTATAAGAGTCCGAGATACGCCGTTCTCGTCAAGTCTATAACGTAATTCGTTTTTTTGTGTCAGAATACGACGTTTTCTGTCTGTTTAATATAAGTTTTTAATAATAATAATAATAATAACAATAATAATAATAATAATAATAATAATAATAATAATAATAATAATAATAATAAAAATAATAATAGTAATAAAAGTAAGCTTAGTTTTCTAAGCAAAAATGAAGCTTATTTTGTGTTATATGAGCGTTTTCTCATTTCTATGCAAGAAATCATCTGTGATCTGTGTTTTTAGGCAAGAAATTGTCTAAAATTAATAACTCATTTTAAAACTGGTATAAAAACATTTACTATACAAAAGTTAATAATAATAATAATAATAATAATAATAATAGTAATAAAAGAAATAATAATAATAGAAATAATAATAATAATAATAATAATAATAATAATAATACTTATAATAATGAATTTCTTTCTAAATTAAAGCTTAGTTTTTCTAAGCAAAAATGATGCTTATTTTGTGTTATCTGAGCGTTTTCTCATTTCTATGTAAGAGATCATCTGTGATCTGTGTTTTTAGGCAAGAAATTGTCTAAATTAATATAACTCATTTTAAAACTGGTATAAAAACATTTACTATACAAAAGTTATAATCGGTTTTTAATAATAATAATATTAATAATAATAATAATAATAATAATAATAGTAATAATAATAATAATAATAATAAAAATAATAATAATAGTAGTAATAAAAGTAAGCTTAGTTTTCTAAGCAAAAATGGAGCTTATTTTGTGTTATATGAGCGTTTTCTCATTTCTATGCAAGAAATCATCTGTGATCTGTGTTTTTAGGCAAGAAATTGTCTAAAATTAATAACTCATTTTAAAACTGGTATAAAAACATTTACTATACAAAAGTTAATAATAATAATAATAATAATAATAATAGTAATAAAAGAAATAATAATAATAATAATAGAAATAAAAATAATAATAATAATAATAATAATAATACTTATAATAATGAATTTCTTTCTAAATTAAAGCTTAGTTTTTCTAAGCAAAAATGATGCTTATTTTGTGTTATCTGAGCGTTTTCTCATTTCTATGCAAGAGATCATCTGTGATCTGTGTTTTTAGGCAAGAAATTGTCTAAATTAATATAACTCATTTTAAAACTGGTATAAAAACATTTACTATACAAAAGTTATAATCGGTTTTTAATAATAATAATATTAATAATAATAATAATAATAATAATAATAATAATAATAGTAATAATAATAATAATAATAATAATAATAAAAATAATAATAATAGTAGTAATAAAAGTAAGCTTAGTTTTCTATGCAAAAATGAAGCTTATTTTGTGTTACATGAGCGTTTTCTCATTTCTATGCAAAAGATCATGTGTGATCTGTGTTTTTAGGCAATCTAAGCCATTTTATAGTTTTAGGCAAGAAATTGGCTAAAATTAATCACTCATTTTAAAACTGGTATAAAAACAATACTATACAAAAGTTATAATCGGTTTTTAATAATAATAATAATAATAATAATAATAATAATAATAATAATAATAATAATAATAATAATAAAAATAATAATAATAATAACAATAATAATAATAATAATAATTAAAATAATAATAATAGTAATAAAAGTAAGCTTAGTTTTCTAAGCAAAAATGAAGCTTATTTTGTGTGTTATATGAGTGTTTTCTCATTTCTATGCAAGAAATCATCTGTGATCTGTGTTTTTAGGCAAGAAATTGTGTAAAATTAATAACTCATTTTAAAACTGGTATAAAAACATTTACTATACAAAAGTTAATAATAATAATAATAATAATAGTAATAAAAATAATAATAATAATAATAATAATAATAATAATAATAATAATGATAATAATACTTATAATAATGAATTTCTTTCTAAATTAAAGCTTAGTTTTTCTAAGCAAAAATGATGCTTATTTTGTGTTATCTGAGCGTTTTCTCATTTCCATGCAAGAGATCATCTGTGATCTGTGTTTTTAGGCAAGAAATTGTCTAAAATTAATAACTCATTTTAAAACTGGTATAAAAACATTTACTATACAAAAGTTATAATCGGTTTTTAATAATAATAATATTAATAATAATAATAATAGTAATAATAGTAATAATAATAATAATAATAATAAAAATAATAATAATAGTAGTAATAAAAGTAAGCTTAGTTTTCTAAGCAAAAATGAAGCTTATTTTGTGTGTTATTTGAGCGTTTTCTCATTTCTATGCAAGAGATCATCTGTGATCTGTGTTTTTAGGCAAGAAATTGTCTAAAATTAATAACTCATTTTAAAACTGGTATAAAAACATTTACTATACAAAAGTTATAATCGGTTTTCAATAATAATAATATTAATAATAATAATAATAATAATAATAATAATTATAGTAATAATTATAATAAAAATAATAGTAATAATAATAATATTAAAAATAATAATAATAGAAGTAATAAAAGTAAGCTTAGTTTTCTAAGCAAAAATAAAGCTTATTTTGTGTTATATGAGCGTTTTCTCATTTCTATGTAAGAGATCATCTGTGATCTGTGTTTTTAGGCAAGAAATTGTCTAAAATTAATAACTCATTTTAAAACTGGTATAAAAACATTTACTATACAAAAGTTATAGGCGGTTTTTAATAATAATAATATTAATAATAATAATAATAATAATAATAATAATAATAATAATAATAATAATAATAATAATAAAAATAATAGTAGTAATAATAATAATAATAATAGTAGTAATAAAAGTAAGCTTAGTTTTCTAAGCAAAAATGATGCTTATTTTGTGTTATCTGAGCGTTTTCTCATTTCTATGCAAGAGATCATCTGTGATCTGTGTTTTTAGGCAAGAAATTGTCTAAAATTAATAACTCATTTTAAAACTGGTATAAAAACATTTACTATACAAAAGTTATAATCGGTTTTTAATAATAATAATATTAATAATAATAATAATAATAATAATAATAATAGTAATAATAATAATAATAATAATAAAAATAATAATAATAGTAGTAATAAAAGTAAGCTTAGTTTTCTAAGCAAAAATGAAGCTTATTTTGTGTGTTATATGAGTGTTTTCTCATTTCTATGCAAGAAATCATCTGTGATCTGTGTTTTTAGGCAAGAAATTGTCTAAAATTAATAACTCATTTTAAAACTGGTATAAAAACATTTACTATTCAAAAGTTAATAATAATAATAATAATAATAATAATAATTATAATAATAATGTTAACAATAATAATAATAATAATAATAATAATAATAATAATAATAATAATAATAATAATAGTAATAGTAACAAAAGTAATAATAATAATAATACTTTTAATAAGGGAAAATGGAGCTTATTTTGTGTGTTACATGAGCGTTTTCTCATTTCTATGCAAAAGATCATGTGTGATCTGTGTATTTAGGCAATCTAAGCCATTTTATAGTTTTTAATATTTAACAAAAATTTGCTTTATAATAAAATGTTTGAAAAACTAAAATTAAACTAAATTAATTGTGTCTAACACTTTAGTAGAGGAAAATAGAGAAGACATAAAAGTCACTAAAGTCTTAGGGTTGTCTTTAGTCGTCATATTAATAACAATAACATTTATAATAACAATACTAGTAGTACTAAATTTGCTTGTATGCAAGCGCGTAATTAGGATAACAGTTTTTTTGTTATTTGCTTATATCTCGAAAACAGTTACACCTATCAATTTTTACCTTTTCACCAAAATTAAAGGTGATAAAATTTCCTACAAAATAGTTATTTGCATTTTTCATGTAGAACTAACCATAAGCGAGATATAAGTTTGAAAATAATTAATAATTAAAAAAAAGTGTTTTAACAGAAAATGTCTTGTGATTTATAATACACTTAATTTATTGGGTCCAATACTTTATTAGAAGAAAAAGGAGGTGACATAAAAGTCACTGAAGTTTTCAGAGTCGTTTTTAAATGCTGCATTTTTGTCTTCGTCTCAAACATTGAAAACTGAATTACATTTTTGTTCAGTAACAGTTACAGTTTTCTTATTGGTTTTTTGCTTATATCTCGAAAACAGTTACTCCTATCAAATTTTATCTTTCTTTGACAATTAAAGCTGATAAAATTTCCAACAAAATAGTTATTTGCACCTCCTTTTTCTTCTAATTAAGTATTGGACCCAATAAATTAAGTGTTTTTTAAATCACAAGACATTTTCTGTTAAAACTTATTTTTTTTTTAATTATTAATTATTTTCAAACTTATATCTCGCTTATGGTTTGTTCTACATGAAAAATGCAAATAACTATTTTGCAGGAAATTTTATCATCTTTAATTTTGGTGAAAAGGTAAAAATTGATAGGAGTAACTGTTTTCGAGATATAAGCAAGAAACCAAAAAACTGTTACCTTAATTAAGCGCTTGCATATAAGCAAATTTAGTACTATTAGTATTATTATTATTAATGTTATTGTTATTAATATGACGACTAAAAACGACTCTGAAGACTTTAGTGACCTTTATGTCTTCTCCTTTTTCCTCTACTAAAGTGTTAGACTCAATTAATTTGGTTTAATTTTAGTTTTTCAAACATTTTATTTTAAAGCAAATTTTTGTTAAAGATTATTTATATCCAACTCTATAACTCGCTTATGGTTGGTCCTACAAGAAAAATGCAAATAACTATTTTGTAGGAAAAGTTATCAGCTTTAATTTTGAAAAAATGATAAAAATTGATAGAAGTAACTGTTTTCGAGATATAAGCAAGAGACCAATAAGAAAACTGTAACTGTTACTGAACAAAAATGTAATTCAGTTTTCAATGTTTGAGACGAAGACGAAAATGCAGCATTATTATTATTATTAATGTTATTGTTATTAATATGACGACTAAAATCGACTCTGAAGTCTTTGGTGACTTTTATCTCTTCTCCTTTTTCCTATACTAAAGTGTTAGACTCAATTAATTTAGTTTAATTTCGGTTTTTCAAACATTATATTTTAAAGCAAATTTTTGTTAAAGATTATTTATATCCAACTCTATAACTCGCTTATGGTTGGTCTTACAAAAGAAATGCAAATAATTATTTTGTAGGAAATTTTATCAGCTTTAATTTTGAAAGAAAGATAAAAATTGATAGGAGTAATTGTTTTCGAGATATAAGCAAAAAACCAAAGTAAAAACTGTTACAGTTACTGAACAAAAATGTAAGTTTTCGAGATATAAGCAAGAAACTGTTACCTTAATTAAGCGCTTGCATATAAGCAAATTTAGTACTATTAGTATTATTATTATTAATGTTATTGTTATTGATATGACGACTAAGAACGACTCTCAAGACTTTGGTGACTTTTATGTCACCTCCTTATTCTTCTAATAAAGTATTGGACCCAATAAATTAAGTGTACTTTAAATCACAATACATTTTCTGTTAAAGCACTTTTTTTTTAAATATTAATTATTTTTAAACTTATATTTCGCTTATGGTTAGTCCCACATGAAAAATGCAAATTACTGTTTTGTAGGAAATTTTATTTTTTAGTTTTTCAAACATTTTATTTTAAAGCAAGTTTTTGTTAAATATTATTTATATCCAACTCTATAACTCGCTTATGGTTGGTCCTACAAGAAAAATGCAAATAACCATTTTGTAGGAAATTTTATCAGCTTTAATTTTGAAAGAAAAATAAAAATTAATACGAGTAACTGTTTTCGAGATATAAGCAAAAAACCAATAAGAAAACTGTAACTGTTACTGAACAAAAATGTAATTCAGTTTTCAATGTTTGAGACGAAGACGAAAATGCAGCATTATTATTATTATTAATGTTATTGTTATTAATATGACGACTAAAAACGACTCTGAAGTCTTTGGTGACTTTTATGTCTTCTCCTTTTTCCTATACTAAAGTGTTAGACTCAATTAATTTAGTTTAATTTCGGTTTTTCAAACATTATATTTTAAAGCAAATTTTTGTTAAAGATTATTTATATCCAACTCTATAACTCGCTTATGGTTGGTCTTACAAAAGAAATGCAAATTACTATTTTGTAGGAAATTTTATCAGCTTTAATTTTGAAAGAAAGATAAAAATTGATAGGAGTAATTGTTTTGGAGATATAAGCAAAAAACCAAAGTAAAAACTGTTACAGTTACTGAACAAAAATGTAATTCAGTTTTCAATGTTTGAGACGAAGACGAAAATGCAGCATTTAAAAACGACTCTGAAGACTTCAGCGACTTTTATGTCACCTCCTTTTTCTTCTAATATAGTATTGGACCCAATAAATTAAGTGTATTTTAAATCACAAGACATTTTCTGTTAAAGCACTTTTGTTTTAAATATTAATTATTTTCAAACTTATATCTCGCTTATGGTTAGTCGTACATGAAAAATGCAAATAACTATTTTGTAGGAAATTTTATCAGCTTTAATTTTGAAAGAAAGATAAAAATTGATAGGAGTAATTGTTTTCGAGATATAAGCAAAAAACCAAAGTAAAAACTGTAACAGTTACTGAACAAAAATGTAAGTTTTCGAGATATAAGCAAGAAACTGTTACCTTAATTAAGCGCTTGCATATAAGCAAATTTAGTACTATTAGTATTATTATTATTAATGTTATTGTTATTGATATGACGACTAAGAACGACTCTCAAGACTTTGGTGACTTTTATGTCACCTCCTTATTCTTCTAATAAAGTATTGGACCCAATAAATTAAGTGTACTTTAAATCACAAGACATTTTCTGTTAAAGCACTTTTTTTTTAAATATTAATTATTTTTAAACTTATATTTCGCTTATGGTTAGTCCTACATGAAAAATGCAAATTACTGTTTTGTAGGAAATTTTATTTTTTAGTTTTTCAAACATTTTATTTTAAAGCAAGTTTTTGTTAAATATTATTTATATCCAACTCTATAACTCGCCTATGGTTGGTCCTACAAGAAAAATGCAAATAACTATTTTGTAGGAAATTTTATCAGCTTTAATTTTGAAAGAAAGATAAAAATTAATAGGAGTAACTGTTTTCGAGATATAAGCAAAAAACCAATAAGAAAACTGTAACTGTTACTGAACAAAAATGTAATTCAGTTTTCAATGTTTGAGACGAAGACGAAAATGCAGCATTATTATTATTATTAATGTTATTGTTATTAATATGACGACTAAAAACGACTCTGAAGTCTTTGGTGACTTTTATGTCTTCTCCTTTTTCCTATACTAAAGTGTTAGACTCAATTAATTTAGTTTAATTTCGGTTTTTCAAACATTATATTTTAAAGCAAATTTTTGTTAAAGATTATTTATATCCAACTCTATAACTCGCTTATGGTTGGTCTTACAAAAGAAATGCAAATAATTATTTTGTAGGAAATTTTATCAGCTTTAATTTTGAAAGAAAGATAAAAATTGATAGGAGTAATTGTTTTGGAGATATAAGCAAAAAACCAAAGTAAAAACTGTTACAGTTACTGAACAAAAATGTAATTCAGTTTTCAATGTTTGAGACGAAGACGAAAATGCAGCATTTAAAAACGACTCTGAAGACTTCAGCGACTTTTATGTCACCTCCATTTTCTTCTAATATAGTATTGGACCCAATAAATTAAGTGTATTTTAAATCACAAGACATTTTCTGTTAAAGCACTTTTTTTTTAAATATTAATAATTTTTAAACTTATATCTCGCTTATGCTTAGTCTTACATGAAAAATGCAAATAACTATTTTGTAAAAAATTTTATCAGCTTTAATTTTAGTAAAAAGGTAAAAATTGATATAAGTAACTGTTTTCCAGATATAAGCAAGAAACCAAAAAACTGTTACCTTAATTAAGCGTTTGCATGTAAGCAAATTTAGTACTATTAGTATTATTATTAATGTTATTGTTATTAATATGACGACTAAAGACGACTCTGAAACCTTTAGAGACTTTTATGTCTTCTCCTTTTTCCTCCACTAAAGTGTTAGACACAATTAATTTAGTTTAATTTCAGTTTTTCAAACATTTTATTTTAAAGCAAATTTTTGTTAAATATTATTTATACCCAACTCTATAACTCGCTTATGGTTGGTCTTACAAAAGAAATGCAAATAACTATTTTGTAGGAAATTTTATCAGCTTTAATTTTGAAAGAAAGATAAAAATTGATAGGAGTAATTGTTTTCGAGATATAAGCAAAAAACCAATAAGAAAACTGTAACTGTTACTGAACAAAAATGTAATTCAGTTTTCAATGTTTGAGACGAAGACGAAAATGCAGCATTTAAAAACGACTCTGAAGACTTCAGTGACTTTTATGTCACCTCCTTTTTCTTCTAATGAAGTATTGGACCCAATAAATTATGTGTATTTTAAATCACAAGGCATTTTCTGTTAAAGCACTTTTGTTTTAAATATTAATTATTTTCAAACTTATATCTCACTTATGGTTAGTCGTACATGAAAAATGCAAATAACAATTTTGTAGGAAATTTTATCACCTTTAATTTTAATGAAAAGATAAAAATTGATAGGAGTAACTGTTTTCGAGATATAAGCTAGAAACCAAAAAACTGTTACCTTAATTAAGCGCTTGCATATAAGCAAATTTAGTACTATTAGTATTATTATTATTAATGTTATTGTTATTAATATGACGACTAAAAACGACTCTGAAGACTTTAGTGACCTTTATGTTTTCTCCTTTTTCCTCTACTAAAGTGTTAGACACAATTAATTTGGTTTAATTTTAGTTTTTCAAACATTTTATTTTAAAGCAAATTTTTGTTAAAGATTATTTATATCCAACTCTATAACTCGCTTATGGTTGGTCCTACAAAAAAATGCAAATAACTATTTTGTAGGAAATGTTATCAGCTTTAATTTTGAAAAAAAGATAAAAATTGATAGAAGTAACTGTTTTCGAGATATAAGCAAGAGACCAATAAGAAAACTGTAACTGTTACTGAACAAAAATGTAATTCAGTTTTCAATGTTTGAGACGAAGACGAAAATGCAGCATTATTATTATTATTAATGTTATTGTTATTAATATGACGACTAAAAACGACTCTGAAGTCTTTGGTGACTTTTATGTCTTCTCCTTTTTCCTATACTAAAGTGTTAGACTCAATTAATTTAGTTTAATTTCGGTTTTTCAAACATTATATTTTAAAGCAAATTTTTGTTAAAGATTATTTATATCCAACTCTATAACTCGCTTATGGTTGGTCTTACAAAAGAAATGCAAATAATTATTTTGTAGGAAATTTTATCAGCTTTAATTTTGAAAGAAAGATAAAAATTGATAGGAGTAATTGTTTTGGAGATATAAGCAAAAAACCAAAGTAAAAACTGTTACAGTTACTGAACAAAAATGTAATTCAGTTTTCAATGTTTGAGACGAAGACGAAAATGCAGCATTTAAAAACGACTCTGAAGACTTCAGCGACTTTTATGTCACCTCCATTTTCTTCTAATATAGTATTGGACCCAATAAATTAAGTGTATTTTAAATCACAAGACATTTTCTGTTAAAGCACTTTTTTTTTAAATATTAATAATTTTTAAACTTATATCTCGCTTATGCTTAGTCTTACATGAAAAATGCAAATAACTATTTTGTAAAAAATTTTATCAGCTTTAATTTTAGTAAAAAGGTAAAAATTGATATAAGTAACTGTTTTCCAGATATAAGCAAGAAACCAAAAAACTGTTACCTTAATTAAGCGTTTGCATGTAAGCAAATTTAGTACTATTAGTATTATTATTAATGTTATTGTTATTAATATGACGACTAAAGACGACTCTGAAACCTTTAGAGACTTTTATGTCTTCTCCTTTTTCCTCCACTAAAGTGTTAGACACAATTAATTTAGTTTAATTTCAGTTTTTCAAACATTTTATTTTAAAGCAAATTTTTGTTAAATATTATTTATACCCAACTCTATAACTCGCTTATGGTTGGTCTTACAAAAGAAATGCAAATAACTATTTTGTAGGAAATTTTATCAGCTTTAATTTTGAAAGAAAGATAAAAATTGATAGGAGTAATTGTTTTCGAGATATAAGCAAAAAACCAATAAGAAAACTGTAACTGTTACTGAACAAAAATGTAATTCAGTTTTCAATGTTTGAGACGAAGACGAAAATGCAGCATTTAAAAACGACTCTGAAGACTTCAGTGACTTTTATGTCACCTCCTTTTTCTTCTAATGAAGTATTGGACCCAATAAATTATGTGTATTTTAAATCACAAGGCATTTTCTGTTAAAGCACTTTTGTTTTAAATATTAATTATTTTCAAACTTATATCTCACTTATGGTTAGTCGTACATGAAAAATGCAAATAACAATTTTGTAGGAAATTTTATCACCTTTAATTTTAATGAAAAGATAAAAATTGATAGGAGTAACTGTTTTCGAGATATAAGCTAGAAACCAAAAAACTGTTACCTTAATTAAGCGCTTGCATATAAGCAAATTTAGTACTATTAGTATTATTATTATTAATGTTATTGTTATTAATATGACGACTAAAAACGACTCTGAAGACTTTAGTGACCTTTATGTTTTCTCCTTTTTCCTCTACTAAAGTGTTAGACACAATTAATTTGGTTTAATTTTAGTTTTTCAAACATTTTATTTTAAAGCAAATTTTTGTTAAAGATTATTTATATCCAACTCTATAACTCGCTTATGGTTGGTCCTACAAAAAAATGCAAATAACTATTTTGTAGGAAATGTTATCAGCTTTAATTTTGAAAAAAAGATAAAAATTGATAGAAGTAACTGTTTTCGAGATATAAGCAAGAGACCAATAAGAAAACTGTAACTGTTACTGAACAAAAATGTAATTCAGTTTTCAATGTTTGAGACGAAGACGAAAATGCAGCATTATTATTATTATTAATGTTATTGTTATTAATATGACGACTAAAAACGACTCTGAAGTCTTTGGTGACTTTTATGTCTTCTCCTTTTTCCTATACTAAAGTGTTAGACTCAATTAATTTAGTTTAATTTCGGTTTTTCAAACATTATATTTTAAAGCAAATTTTTGTTAAAGATTATTTATATCCAACTCTATAACTCGCTTATGGTTGGTCTTACAAAAGAAATGCAAATAATTATTTTGTAGGAAATTTTATCAGCTTTAATTTTGAAAGAAAGATAAAAATTGATAGGAGTAATTGTTTTCGAGATATAAGCAAAAAACCAAAGTAAAAACTGTTACAGTTACTGAACAAAAATGTAAGTTTTCGAGATATAAGCAAGAAACTGTTACCTTAATTAAGCGCTTGCATATAAGCAAATTTAGTACTATTAGTATTATTATTATTAATGTTATTGTTATTGATATGACGACTAAGAACGACTCTCAAGACTTTGGTGACTTTTATGTCACCTCCTTATTCTTCTAATAAAGTATTGGACCCAATAAATTAAGTGTACTTTAAATCACAAGACATTTTCTGTTAAAGCACTTTTTTTTAAATATTAATTATTTTTAAACTTATATTTCGCTTATGGTTAGTCCTACATGAAAAATGCAAATTACTGTTTTGTAGGAAATTTTATTTTTTAGTTTTTCAAACATTTTATTTTAAAGCAAGTTTTTGTTAAATATTATTTATATCCAACTCTATAACTCGCTTATGGTTGGTCCTACAAGAAAAATGCAAATAACTATTTTGTAGGAAATTTTATCAGCTTTAATTTTGAAAGAAAGATAAAAATTAATAGGAGTAACTGTTTTCGAGATATAAGCAAAAAACCAATAAGAAAACTGTAACTGTTACTGAACAAAAATGTAATTCAGTTTTCAATGTTTGAGACGAAGACGAAAATGCAGCATTATTATTATTATTAATGTTATTGTTATTAATATGACGACTAAAAACGACTCTGAAGTCTTTGGTGACTTTTATGTCTTCTCCTTTTTCCTCTACTAAAGTGTTAGACACAATTAATTTGGTTTAATTTTAGTTTTTCAAACATTTTATTTTAAAGCAAATTTTTGTTAAAGATTATTTATATCCAACTCTATAACTCGCTTATGGTTGGTCCTACAAAAAAATGCAAATAACTATTTTGTAGGAAATGTTATCAGCTTTAATTTTGAAAAAAAGATAAAAATTGATAGAAGTAACTGTTTTCGAGATATAAGCAAGAGACCAATAAGAAAACTGTAACTGTTACTGAACAAAAATGTAATTCAGTTTTCAATGTTTGAGACGAAGACGAAAATGCAGCATTATTATTATTATTAATGTTATTGTTATTAATATGACGACTAAAAACGACTCTGAAGTCTTTGGTGACTTTTATGTCTTCTCCTTTTTCCTCTACTAAAGTGTTAGACACAATTAATTTGGTTTAATTTTAGTTTTTCAAACATTTTATTTTAAAGCAAATTTTTGTTAAAGATTATTTATATCCAACTCTATAACTCGCTTATGGTTGGTCCTACAAAAAAATGCAAATAACTATTTTGTAGGAAATGTTATCAGCTTTAATTTTGAAAAAAAGATAAAAACTGATAGGAGTAATTGTTTTCGATATATAAGCAAAAAACTAAAGTAAAAACTGTTACAGTTACTGAACAAAAATGTAAGTTTTCGAGATATAAGCAAGAAACTGTTACCTTAATTAAGCGCTTGCATATAAGCAAATTTAGTACTATTAGTATTATTATTATTAATGTTATTGTTATTGATATGACGACTAAGAACGACTCTCAAGACTTTGGTGACTTTTATGTCACCTCCTTTTTCTTCTAATATAGTATTGGACCCAATAAATTAAGTGTATTTTAAATCACAAGACATTTTCTGTTAAAGCACTTTTTTTTTAAATATTAATAATTTTTAAACTTATATCTCGCTTATGCTTAGTCTTACATGAAAAATGCAAATAACTATTTTGTAGAAAATTTTATCAGCTTTAATTTTAGTAAAAAGGTAAAAATTGATATAAGTAACTGTTTTCCAGATATAAGCAAGAAACCAAAAAACTGTTACCTTAATTAAGCGTTTGCATGTAAGCAAATTTAGTACTATTAGTATTATTATTAATGTTATTGTTATTAATATGACGACTAAAGACGACTCTGAAACCTTTAGTGACCTTTATGTTTTTTCCTTTTTCCTCTACTAAAGTGTTAGACACAATTAATTTAGTTTAATTTTAGTTTTTCAAACATTTTATTTTAAAGCAAGTTTTTGTTAAATATTATTTATATCCAACTCTATAACTCGCTTATGGTTGGTCCTACAAAAAAATGGTAATAACTATTTTGTAGGAAATTTTATCAGCTTTAATTTTGAAAAAAAGATAAAAATTGATAGGAGTAACTGTTTTCGAGATATGAGCAAGAAACCAAAAAACTGTTACCTTAATAAAGCGCTTGCATATAAGCAAATTTAGTACTATTAGTATTATTATTATTAATGTTATTGTTATTAATATGACGACTAAAGACGACTCTGAAACATTTAGTGACTTTTATGTCTTCTCCTTTTTCCTATACTAAAGTGTTAGACCCAATTAATTTAGTTTAATTTCGGTTTTTCAAACATTTTATTTTAAAGCAAATTTTTGTTAATGATTATTTATATCCAACTCTATAACTCGCTTATGGTTGGTCTTACAAAAGAAATGCAAATAACTATTTTGTAGGAAATTTTATCAGCTTTAATTTTGAAAGAAAGAAAAAAATTGATAGGAGTAATTGTTTTCGAGATATAAGCAAAAAACCAAAGTGAAAACTGTTACAGTTACTGAACAAAAATGTAATTCAGTTTTCAATGTTTGAGACGAAGACGAAAATGCAGCATTTAAAAACGACTCTGAAGACTTCAGTGACTTTTATGTCACCTCCTTTTTCTTCTAATAGAGTATTGGTCCCAATAAATTAAGTGTATTTTAAATCACAAGACATTTTCTGTTAAAGCACTTTTTTTTAAATATTAATTATTTTCAAACTTCTATCTCGTTTATGGTTAGTCCTACATAAAAAATGCAAATAACTATTTTGTAGGAAATTTTATCAGCTTTAATTTTAGTAAAAAGATAAAAATTGATAGGAGTAACTGTTTTCGAGATATAAGCAAGAAACTGTTACCTTAATTAAGCGCTTGCATATAAGCAAATTTAGTAATATTAGTATTATTATTATTAATGTTATTGTTATTAATAGGACGACTAAAGACGACTCTGAAACATTTAGTGATTTTTATGTCTTCTCCTTTTTCCTCTACTAAAGTGTTAGACACAATTAATTTAGTTTAATTCCGGTTTTTCAAGCATTTTATTTTAAAGCAAATTTTTGTTAAATATTATTTATATCCAACTCTATAACTCGTTTATGCTTGGTCCTACAAGAAAAATGTAAATAACTATTTTGTTGGAAATTTTATCAGCTTTAATTTTGAAAGAAAGATAAAATTTGATAGGAGTAACTGTTTTCGAGATATAAGCAAAAAACCAATAAGAAAACTGTAACTGTTACTGAACAAAAATGTAACTCAGTTTTCAATGTTTGAGACGAAGACAAAAATGCAGCATTTAAAAACGACTCTGAAGACTTCAGCGACTTTTATGTCACCTCCTTTTTCTTCTAATAAAGTATTAGACCCAATAAATTAAGTGTATTTTAAATCACAAGACATTTTCTGTTAAAGCACTTTTTTTTTAAATATTAATAATTTTTAAACTTATATCTCGCTTATGGTTGTCTTACATGAAAAATGCAAATAACTATTTTGTAGAAAATTTTATCAGCTTTAATTTTAGTAAAAAGATAAAATTTGATATAAGTAACTGTTTTCGAGATATAAGCAAGAAACCAAAAAACTGTTACCTTAATTAAGCGTTTGCATGTAAGCAAATTTAGTACTATTAGTATTATTATTAATGTTATTGTTATTAATATGACGACTAAATACGACTCTGAAACCTTTAGTGACCTTTATGTCTTCTCCTTTTTCCTCTACTAAAGTGTTAGACACAATTAATTTAGTTTAATTTTAGTTTTTCAAACATTTTATTTTAAAGCAAGTTTTTGTTAAATATTATTTATATCCAACTCTATAACTCGCTTATGGTTGGTCCTACAAGAAAAATGCAAATAACCATTTTGTAGAAAATTTTATCAGCTTTAATTTTGAAAAAAAGTTAAAAATTGATAGGAGTAACTGTTTTCGAGATATAAGCAAAAAACCAATAAGAAAACTGTAACTGTTACTGAACAAAAATGTAATTCAGTTTTCAATGTTTGAGACGAAGACGAAAATGCAGCATTATTATTATTATTAATGTTATTGTTATTAATATGACGACTAAAAACGACTCTGAAGACTTTGGTGACTTTTATGTCTTCTCCTTTTTCCTATACTAAAGTGTTAGACTCAATTAATTTAGTTTAATTTCGGTTTTTCAAACATTATATTTTAAAGCAAATTTTTGTTAAAGATTATTTATATCCAACTCTATAACTCGCTTATGGTTGGTCTTACAAAAGAAATGCAAATAACTATTTTGTAGGAAATTTTATCAGCTTTAATTTTGAAAGAAAGATAAAAATTGATAGGAGTAATTGTTTTCGAGATATAAGCAAAAAACCAAAGTAAAAACTGTTACAGTTACTGAACAAAAATGTAAGTTTTCGAGATATAAGCAAGAAACTGTTACCTTAATTAAGCGCTTGCATATAAGCAAATTTAGTACTATTAGTATTATTATTATTTATGTTATTGTTATTAATATGACGACTAAGAACGACTCTCAAGACTTTGGTGACTTTTAGGTCACCTCCTTTTTCTTCTAATAAAGTATTGGACCCAATAAATTAAGTGTATTTTAAATCACAAGACATTTTCTGTTAAAGCACTTTTTTTTTAAATATTAATTATTTTCAAACTTATATCTCGCTTATGGTTAGTCCTACAAGAAAAAGACAAATAACTATTTTGTAGGAAATTTTATCAGCCTTAATTTTAGTAAAAAAATAAAAATTGATAGGAGTAACTGTTTTCGAGATATAAGCAAGAAACCAAAAAACTGTTACCTTAATAAAGCGCTTGGATATAAGCAAATTTAGTACTATTAGTATTATTATTATTAATGTTATTGTCATTAATATGACGATTAAAAACGACTCTGAAGACTTTAGTGACCTTTATGTCTTCTCCTTTTTCCTCTACTAAAGTGTTAGACACAATTAATTTAGTTTAATTTTAGTTTTTCAAACATTTTATTTTAAAGCAAATTTTTGTTAAAGATTATTTATATCCAACTCTATAACTCGCTTATGGTTGGTCCTACAAAAAAATGCAAATAACTATTTTGTAGGAAATGTTATCAGCTTTAATTTTGAAAAAAAGATAAAAATTGATAGGAGTAACTGTTTTCGAGATATAAGCAAGAAACCAAAAAACTATTACCTTAATTCAGCGTTTGCATATAAGCAAATTTAGTACTATTAGTTTTATTATTATTAATGTTATTGTTATTAATATGACGACTAAAGACGATTCTGAAACCTTTAGGGACTTTTATGTCTTCTCCTTTTTCCTCCACTAAAGTGTTAGGCACAATTAATTTAGTTTAATTTCAGTTTTTCAAACATTTTATTTTAAAGCAAATTTTTGTTAGATATTATTTATATCCCTCTCTATAACTCGCTTTTGCTTGTTCCTACAAGAAAAATGCAAATAATTACTTTGTTGGAAATTTTATCAGCTTTAATTTTGAAAAAAAGATAAAATTTGATAGGTGTAACTGTTTTCGAGAAATAAGCAAAAAACCAATAAGAAAACTGTAACTGTTACTGAACAAAAATGTAATTCAGTTTTCAATGTTTTAGACGAAGACGAAAATGCAGCATTTAAAAACGACTCTGAAGACTTCAGTGACTTTTATGTCACCTCCTTTTTCTTCTAATAAAGTATTGGACCCAATAAATTAAATGTATTTTAAATCACAAGGCATTTTCTGTTAAAGCACTTTTGTTTTAAATATTAATTATTTTCAAACTTATATCTCGCTTATGGTTAGTCGTACATGAAAAATGCAAATAACTATTTTGTAGGAAATTTTATCAGCTTTAATTTTAGTAAAAAGATAAAAATTGATAGGAGCAACTGTTTTCGAGATATAAGCTAGAAACCAAAAAACTGTTACCTTAATTAAGCGCTTGCATATAAGCAAATTTAGTACTATTGGTATTATTATTATTAATGTTATTGTTATTAATATGACGACTAAAGACGACTCTGAAACCTTTAGTGACATTTATGTCTTCTCCTTTTTCCTCTACTAAAGTGTTAGACACAATTAATTTAGTTTAATTTTAGTTTTTCAAACATTTTATTTTAAAGCAAGTTTTTGTTAAATATTATTTATATCTAACTCTATAACTCGCTTATGGTTGGTCCTACAAGAAAAATGCAAATAACTATTTTGTAGGAAATTTTATCAGCTTTAATTTTGAAAGAAAGATAAAAATTGATGAGTAACTGTTTTCGAGATATAAGCAAAAAACCAATAAGAAAACTGTAACTGTTACTGAACAAAAATGTAATTCAGTTTTCAATGTTTGAGACGAAGACGAAAATGCAGCATTTAAAATCGACTCTGATGACTTCAGTGACTTATATGTCACCTCCTTTTTCTTCTAATAAAGTACTGGACCTAATAAATTAAGTGTATTTTAAATCACAAAACAATTTCTGTTAAAGCACTTTTTTTTTAAATATTAATTATTTTCAAACTTATATCTCGCTTATGGTTAGTCCTACATGAGAAATGCAAATAACTATTTTGTAGGAAATTTTATCAGCTTTAATTTTGAAAGAAAGATAAAAATTGATAGGAGTAATTGTTTTCGAGATATAAGCAAAAACCAAAGTAAAAACTGTTACAGTTACTGAACAAAAATGTAATTCAGTTTTCAATGTTTGAGAGGAAGACGAAAATGCAGCATTTAAAAACGACTCTGAAGACTTCAGCGACTTTTATGTCACCTCCTTTTTCTTCTAATAAAGTATTGGACCCAATAAATTAAGTGTATTTTAAATCACAAGACATTTTCTGTTAAAGCACTTTTTTTTTAAATATTAATAATTTTTAAACTTATATCTCGCTTATGGTTAGTCTTACATGAAAAATGCAAATAACTATTTTGTAGGAAATTTTATCAGCTTTAATTTTAAAAGAAAGATAAAAATTGATAGGAGTAACTGTTTTCGAGATATAAGCAAAAAACCAATAAGAAAACTGTAACTGTTACTGAAGAAAAATGTAATTCACTTTTCAATGTTTGAGACGAAGACGAAAATGCAGCATTTATAATCGACTCTGAAAACTTCAGTGACTTTTATGTCACCTCCTTTTTCTTCTAATAAAGTATTAGACCCAATAAATTAAGTGTATTATAAATCACAAGACATTTTCTGTTAAAACACTTTTTTTTAATTATTAATTATTTTCAAACTTATATCTCGCTTATGGTTAGTTCTACATGAAAAATGCAAATAACTATTTTGTAGGAAATTTTATCACCTTTAATTTTGGTGAAAAAGTAAAAATTGATAGGAGTAACTGTTTTCGAGATATAAGCAAAAAACAAAAAAACCGTTACCTTAATTAAGCGCTTGCATATAAGCAAATTTAGTACTACTAGTATCGTTATTATAAACGTTATTGTTATTAATATGACGACTAAAGACAACTCTAAGACTTTAGTGACTTTTATGTCTCCTCCTTTTTCCTCTACTAAAGTGTTAGACACAATTAATTTAGTTTAATTTCAGTTTTTCAAACATTTTATTTTAAAGCAAATTTTTGTTAAATATTAAAAACTATAAAATGGCTTAGATTGCCTAAAAACACACATCACACATGATCTTTTGCATAGAAATGAGAAAACGCTCATGTAACACACAAAATAAGCTCCATTTTTCCTTATTAAAAGTATTATTATTATTATTACTTTTGTTACTATTACTATTATTATTATTATTATTATTGTTATTATTATTATTGTTATTATTATTATTAACTTTTGTATAGTAAATGTTTTTATACCAGTTTTAAAATGAGTTATTAATTTTAGACAATTTCTTGCATAGAAATGAGAAAACACTCATATAACACACAAAATAAGCTTCATTTTTGCTTAGAAAACTAAGCTTACTTTTATTACTATTATTATTATTTTTATTATTATTATTGTTATTATTATTATTATTATTATTATTATTATTATTATTATTATTATTATTATTATTATTATTATTATTATTATTATTATTATTATTATTATTATTATTATTATTATTATTATTATTGTTATTATTATTATTATTATTATTATTAAAAACTTATATTAAACAGACAGAAAACGTCGTATTCTGACACAAAAAAACGAATTACGTTATAGACTTGACGAGAACGGCGTATCTCGGACTCTTATAGGACTCTTATAGGGTCAAAAAGTATCAGTTTGGATTAAAATAAATTATTTTTGTTGACTCTCAGTCTGAATTGTTCATCAGTTCAAACAAAAACGGCTTATTTTAGACGATCTTTTGCTTTGAACAAGAAAACTTACATCGAACAGACTAAAAACGTATTAATCTGGCATAAAAGAGCAATTTATGTATCACTTTAGATAAAGGCAGCTAATCCTATTCGTTTCATTGCTTAAAATAGACAAAATTGTTAATAAATCTAACAAAAACGCTGTATTCTAGCACAAAATACTAATTACATTATAGTTTCGACGAGAATAGCTTATTTGGAATGATTCTATGCTTCCAAACGAGTAAATTTTTATTAAACAGATGCCAAACATCATGTTTTGTCCTATGAAGACATTTTATATTGCAGTTTGTATTAAAACAAAATATTTTCGTTGATTCTTTGTTAGAAGCAGCAAACCTAACATTAAAGAATGTGAAAACTTTGTATTCGGACACAAACCACCGAATTTTGTATCAGTTTAGACAAAAACGGTTGATTTTCGACAATATTTTGCTTTGAACAAGAAAACTTATATCAAACTGACTAAAAACGTCTTATTTTAGCACAAAACAAAAGATTTGCGTTATAGTCTTAAAGCTGATTCATGCCACAATTTGGATAAAAACCAAATATTTTTGTTAATTTATTGTTACAAACAAGAAACCTCACATCAAAGAAACTGAAAACCCCTTATTCAGGCACAGAAATTCGAATTACGTTTCAGTCTGGACAAAAACTGCTTATTTTAGACGATCTTTTGTCTTGAACACGAAAACTTACATTAAAAAGATTAAAAACGTCTTATTCTGGCTGAAAACTGCAAATTATATATTACTTTAGATAAAAGCAATTTATCCTGATTACTCCTTTACTTAGAATAGAGTAAACTTGTATAAAACTTAATGAAAACTTTAAATTTCGTCTCAAAGAAATAATTTACGTTATTGTTTTGACCAGCACTGTTTATTTCAAACGAATTTATGATTCGAAACTAATAAACTTTTATGGGGCAGATGCAAAACCACATATTACCATATAAAGCGTTGTTTTAAAGCAAAGTATTACCTTTTGCAACAAGAAATTTCACGTCAAAGAAACTGAAAACTTCGTATTTTATGCCCCCAAACGAGAAAACTTTCACTAAACAAATGCCAAACGTCTTAGTTCGTTTTATAAAAGCGATTTATGTTACAGTTTAAACAAAAACAAATTATTTTCGTTGTTGTTGTGTCAAAATAATTTCTTTCGAATGATTCAATGGAGCGAAACGAGTAAACTTTTATAGGACAGATGCAAAATACCATATTACCACATAAATCGTTATTTTAAAGCAAAGTATTAGCTTTTGCACTTGTTCAATTAAAGTTTGCTTACTTCGAAGTATGTAATCGTCCGAAATATTTTTTTTTGCCAAAACTATAACGTAATTTGTTCTTTTGAGCTTGAATATAGAGTTTTCATTACGTTTTATAGTAGTTTACTCTACTCTAAGCATAGAATCAAACAAAGTAATCCGCTTTTGTTAAAACTGATACATAATTTGCTCTTATTTTCGAGAATAAGACGTTTTCAATATGCTTGATAAAATTTTCCTTGTTTATAGCAAGGAATCGTTTAAAATAAGCTGTATTTGCCTAAACTGATACGTAATTCGATATTTATGCATGGATACGAAGTTTTCAGTTTCTTTGACGTAAAATTTCTTGTTGCAAAAGGTAATACTTTGCTTTAAAACAACGCTTTATATGGTAATATGTGGTTTTGCATCTGCCCCATAAAAGTTCATTAGTTTCGAATCATAAATTCGTTTGAAATAAACAGTGCTGGTCAAAACTATAATGTAAATTATTTCTTTGAGACGAAATTTAAAGTTTTCATTAAGTTTTATACAAGTTTGCTCTATTCTAAGCAAAGGAGTAATCAGGATAAATTGCTTTTATCTAGAGTAATATATAATTTGCAGTTTTCAACCAGAATAAGACGTTTTTAATCTTTTTAATGTAAGTTTTCGTGTTCAAAACAAGGGATCGTCTTAAATAAGCATTTTTTGTCCAAACTGAAACGTAATTCGAATTTCTGTGCCTGAATAAGGGGTTTTCAGTTTCTTTGATGTAAGGTTTCTTGTTTGTAACAATGAATTAACAAAAATATTTGGTTTTTATCCAAACTGTGGCATGAATCAGCTTTAAGACTATAACGCAAATCTTTTGTTTTGTGCTAAAATAAGACGTTTTTAGTCAGTTTGATATAAGTTTTCTTGTTGAAAGCAAAATATTGTCGAAAATCAACCGTTTTTGTCTAAACTGATACAAAATTCGGTGGTTTGTGTCCGAATACAAAGTTTTCAGATTCTTTAATGTTAGGTTTGCTGCTTCTAACAAAGAATCAACGAAAATATTTTGTTTTAATACAAACTGCAATATAAAATGTCTTTATAGGACAAAACATGATGTTTGGCATCTGTTTAATAAAAATTTACTCGTTTGGAAGCATAGAATCATTCCAAATAAGGTATTCTCGTCGAAACTATAATGTAATTAGTATTTTGTGCTAGAATACAGCGTTTTTGTTAGATTTTTTAACAATTTTGTCTATTTTAGGCAATGAAACGAAAAGGATTAGCTGCCTTTATCCAAAGTGATACATAAATTGCTCTTTTATGCCAGATTAATACGTTTTTAGTATATTCGATGTAAGTTTTCTTGTTCAAAGCAAAAGATCGTCTAAAATAAGCCGTTTTTGTTTGAACTGATGAACAATTCAGACTGAGAGTCAACAAAAATAATTTGTTTTAATCCAAACTGATACTTTTTGACCCTATAAGAGTCCTATAAGAGTCCGAGATACGCCGTTCTCGTCAAGTCTATAACGTAATTCGTTTTTATGTGTCAGAATACGAGGTTTTCTGTCTGTTTAATATAAGTTTTTAATAATAATAATAATAATAATAATAACAATAACAATAATAATAATAATAATAATAAAAATAATAATAGTAATAAAAGTAAGCTTAGTTTTCTAAGCAAAAATGAAGCTTATTTTGTGTGTTACATGAGCGTTTTCTCATTTCTATGCAAGAAATCATCTGTGATCTGTGTTTTTAGGCAAGAAATTGTCTAAAATTAATAACCCATTTTAAAACTGGTATAAAAACATTTACTATACAAAAGTTAATAATAATAATAATAATAATAATAATAATAATAATAATAATAATAATAATAATAATAATAATAATAATAATAATATAAATAATAATAATAATAATAATAGTAATAATAATAATAATAATAATAATAATAATAATAGTAATAAAAGTAAGCTTAGTTTTCTAAGCAAAAATGAAGCTTATTTTGTGTGTTATATGAGCGTTTTCTCATTTCTATGCAAGAGATTATCTGTGATCTGTGTTTTTAGGCAAGAAATTGTCTAAAATTAATAACTCATTTTAAAACTGGTATAAAAACATTTACTATACAAAAGTTATAATCGGTTTTTAATAATAATAATAATAATAATAATAATAGTAATAATAAAAATAATAGAAATAATAATAATAATAATAATAATAATAAAAATAATAATAATAGTAGTAATAAAAGTAAGCTAGGTTTTCTAAGCAAAAATGAAGTTTATTTTGTGTTATATGAGCGTTTTCTCATTTCTATGCAAAAGATAATGTGTGATCTGTGTTTTTAGGCAATCTAAGCCATTTTATAGTTTTTAGGCAAGAAATTGGCTAAAATTAATCACTCGTTTTAAAACTGATATAAAAACAATACTATACAAAAGTAATAATCGGTTTTTAATAATAATAATTATAATAATAATAATAATAATAATAATAATAATAATAATAATAATAATAATAATAATAATAACATAAATAATAATAATAATAACAATAATATAAATAAAAATAATAATAATAGTTATAAAAGTAAGCTTAGTTTTCTAAGCAAAAATGAAGCTTATTTTGTGTGTTATATGAGTGTTTTCTCATTTCTATGCAAGAAATCATCTGTGATCTGTGTTTTTAGGCAAGAAATTGTTTAAAATTAATAACTCATTTTAAAACTGGTATAAAAACATTTACTATACAAAAGTTAATAATAATAATAATAATAATAATAATAATAATAATAATAATAATAATAGTAATAGTAACAAAAGTAATAATAATAATAATACTTTTAATAAGGAAAAATGGAGCTTATTTTGTGTGTTACATGAGCGTTTTCTCATTTCTATGCAAAAGATCATGTGTGATCTGTGTTTTTAGGCAATCTAAGCCATTTTATAGTTTTTAATATTTAACAAAAATTAGCTTTAAAATAAAATGTTTGAAAAACTGAAATTAAACTAAATTAATTGAGTCTAACACTTTAGTAGAGGAAAAAGGAGGAGACATAAAAGTCACAAAAGTCTTAGAGTTGTCTTTAGTCGTCATATTAATAACAATAACATTTATAATAGCAATACTAGTAGTACTAAATTTGCTTATATGCAAGCGCTTAATTAAGGTAACAGTTTTTTTGTTTTTTGCTTATATCTCGAAAACAGTTACTCCAATCAATTTTTACTTTTTCATCAAAATTAAAGGTGATAAAATTTCCTACAAAATAGTTATTTGCATTTTTCATGTAGAACTAACCATAAGCGAGATATAAGTTTGAAAGTAATTAATAATTAAAAAAAAGTGTTTTAACAGAAAATGTCTTGTGATTTATAATACACTTAATTTATTGGGTCCAATATTTTATTTGAAGAAAAAGGAGGTGACATAAAAGTCACTGAAGTTTTCAGAGTCGTTTTTAGATGCTGCATTTTTGTCTTCGTCTCAAACATTGAAAACTGAATTACATTTTTGTTCAGTAACAGTTACAGTTTTCTTATTGGTTTTTTGCTTATATCTCGAAAACAGTTACTCCTATCAAATTTTATCTTTCTTTCACAATTAAAGCTGATAAAATTTCCAACAAAATATTTACTTGCACCTCCTTTTTCTTCTAATTAAGTATTGGACCCAATAAATTAAGTGTATTTTAAATCACAAGACATTTTCTGTTAAAACACATTTTTTTTTAATTATTAATTATTTTCAAACTTATATCTCGCTTATGGTTTGTTCTACATGAAAAATGCAAATAACTATTTTGCAGGAAATTTTATCAACTTTAATTTTGGTGAAAAGGTAAAAATTGATAGGAGTAACTGTTTTCGAGATATAAGCAAGAAACCAAAAAACTATTACCTTAATGCAGCGTTTGCATATAAGCAAATTTAGTACTATTAGTTTATTAATGTTATTGTTATTAATATGACGACTAAAGACGATTCTGAAACCTTTAAAGACTTTTATGTCTTCTCCTTTTTCCTCCACTAAAGTGTTAGACACAATTAATTTAGTTTAATTTCAGTTTTTCAAACATTTTATTTTAAAGCAAATTTTTGTTAGATATTATTTATATTCATCTCTATAACTCGCTTATGCTTGGTCCTACAAGAAAAATGCAAATAATTACTTTGTTGGAAATTTTATCAGCTTTAATTTTGAAAGAAAGATAAAATTTGATAGGTGTAACTGTTTTCGAGATATAAGCAAAAAACCAATAAGAAAACTGTAACTGTTACTGAACAAAAATGTAATTCAGTTTTCAATGTTTGAGACGAAGACGAAAATGCAGCATTTAAAAACGATTCTGAAGACTTCAGTCACTTTTATGTCACCTCCTTTTTCTTCTAATAAAGTATTGGACCCAATAAATTAAGTGTATTTTAAATCACAAGGCATTTTCTGTTAAAGCACTTTTGTTTTAAATATTAATTATTTTCAAACTTATATCTCGCTTATAGTTAGTCGTACATGAAAAATGCAAATAACTATTTTGTAGGAAATTTTATCAGCTTTAATTTTAATAAAAAGATAAAAATTGATAGGAGTAACTGTTTTCGAGATATAAGCTAGAAACCAAAAAACTGTTACATTAATTAAGCGCTTGCATATAAGCAAATTTAGTACTATTAGTATTATTATTAATATGACGACTAAAAACGACTCTGAAGACTTTAGTGACCTTTATGTCTTCTCCTTTTTCCTCTACTAAAGTGTTAGACACAATTTATTTGGTTTAATTTTAGTTTTTCAAACATTTTATTTTAAAGATAATTTTTGTTAAAGATTATTTATATCCAACTCTATAACTCGCTTATGGTTGGTCCTACAAAAAAATGCAAATAACTATTTTGTAGGAAATGTTATCAGCTTTAATTTTGAAAAAAAGATAAAAATTGATAGAAGTAACTGTTTTCGAGATATAAGCAAGAAACCAATAAGAAAACTGTAACTGTTACTGAACAAAAATGTAATTCAGTTTTCTATGTTTGAGACGAAGACGAAAATGCAGCATTATTATTATTATTAATGTTATTGTTATTAATATGACGACTAAAAACGACTCTGAAGTCTTTGGTGACTTTTATGTCTTCTCCTTTTTCCTATACTAAAGTGTTAGACTCAATTAATTTAGTTTAATTTCGGTTTTTCAAACATTATATTTTAAAGCAAATTTTTGTTAAAGATTATTTATATCCAACTCTATAACTCGCTTATGGTTGGTCTTACAAAAGAAATGTAAAATATCTATTTTGTAGGAAATTTTATCAGCTTTAATTTTGAAAGAAAGATAAAAATTGATAGGAGTAATTGTTTTCGAGATATAAGCAAAAAAACAAAGTAAAAACTGTTACAGGTACTGAACAAAAATGTAAGTTTTCGAGATATAAGCAAGAAACTGTTACCTTAATTAAGCGCTTGCGTATAAGCAAATTTAGTACTATTAGTATTATTATTATTAATGTTATTGTTATTGATATGACGACTAAGAACAACTCTCAAAACTTTGGTGACTTTTATGTCACCTCCTTTTTCTTCTAATAAAGTATTGGACCCAATAAATTAAGTGTATTTTAAATCACAAGACATTTTCTGTTAAAACACTTTTTTTTTAAATATTAATTATTTTTAAACTTATATCTCGCTTATGGTTAGTCCTACATGAAAAATGCAAATTACTATTTTGTAGGAAATTTTATTTTTTAGTTTTTCAAACATTTTATTTTAAAGCAAGTTTTTGTTAAATATTATTTATATCCAACTCTATAACTCGCATATGGTTGGTCCTGCAAGAAAAATGCAAATAACTATTTTGTAGGAAATTTTATCAGCTTTAATTTTGAAAGAAAGATAAAAATTAATAGGAGTAACTGTTTTCGAGATATAAGCAAAAAACCAATAAGAAAACTGTAACTGTTACTGAACAAATATGTAATTCAGTTTTCAATGTTTGAGACGAAGACGAAAATGCAGCATTATTATTATTATTAATGTTATTGTTATTAATATGACGACTAAAAACGACTCTGAAGTCTTTGGTGACTTTTATGTCTTCTCCTTTTTCCTATACTAAAGTGTTAGACTCAATTAATTTAGTTTAATTTCGGTTTTTCAAACATTATATTTTAAAACAAATTTTTGTTAAAGATTATTTATATCCAACTCTATAACTCGCTTATGGTTGGTCTTACAAAAGAAATGCAAATAATTATTTTGTAGGAAATTTTATCAGCTTTAATTTTGAAAGAAAGATAAAAATTGATAGGAGTAATTGTTTTCGAGATATAAGCAAAAAACCAAAGTAAAAACTGTTACAGTTACTGAACAAAAATGTAATTCAGTTTTCAATGTTTGAGACGAAGACGAAAATGCAGCATTTAAAAACGACTCTGAAGACTTCAGCGACTTTTATGTCACCTCCTTTTTCTTCTAATATAGTATTGGACCCAGTAAATTAAGTGTATTTTAAATCACAAGACATTTTCTGTTAAAGCACTTTTTTTTTAAATATTAATAATTTTTAAACTTATATCTCGCTTATGCTTAGTCTTACATGAAAAATGCAAATAACTTTTTGTAGAAAATTTTATCAGCTTTAATTTTAGTAAAAAGATAAAAATTGATATAAGTAACTGTTTTCCAGATATAAGCAAGAAACCAAAAAACTGTTACCTTAATTAAGCGTTTGCATGTAAGCAAATTTAGTACTATTAGTATTATTATTAATGTTATTGTTATTAATATGACGACTAAAGACGACTCTGAAACCTTTAGTGACCTTTATGTCTTCTCCTTTTTCCTCTACTAAAGTGTTAGACACAATTAATTTAGTTTAATTTTAGTTTTTCAAACATTTTATTTTAAAGCAAGTTTTTGTTAAATATTATTTATACCCAACTCTATAACTCGCTTATGGTTGGTCCTACAAGAAAAATGCAAATAACTATTTTGTAGGAAATTTTATCAGCTTTAATTTTAGTAAAAAGATAAAAATTGATAGGAGTAATTGTTTTCGAGATATAAGCAAAAAACTAAAGTAAAAACTGTTACAGTTACTGAACAAAAATGTAATTCAGTTTTCAATGTTTGAGACGAAGACGAAAATGCAGCATTTAAAAACGACTCTGAAGACTTCAGCGACTTTTATGTCACCTCCTTTTTCTTCTAATATAGTATTGGACCCAATAAATTAAGTGTATTTTAAATCACAAGACATTTTCTGTTAAAGCACTTTTTTTTTAAATATTAATAATTTTTAAACTTATATCTCGCTTATGCTTAGTCTTACATGAAAAATGCAAATAACTTTTTGTAGAAAATTTTATCAGCTTTAATTTTAGTAAAAAGATAAAAATTGATATAAGTAACTGTTTTCCAGATATAAGCAAGAAACCAAAAAACTGTTACCTTAATTAAGCGTTTGCATGTAAGCAAATTTAGTACTATTAGTATTATTATTAATGTTATTGTTATTAATATGACGACTAAAGACGACTCTGAAACCTTTAGTGACCTTTATGTCTTCTCCTTTTTCCTCTACTAAAGTGTTAGACACAATTAATTTAGTTTAATTTTAGTTTTTCAAACATTTTATTTTAAAGCAAGTTTTTGTTAAATATCATTTATACCCAACTCTATAACTCGCTTATGGTTGGTCCTACAAGAAAAATGCAAATAACTATTTTGTAGGAAATTTTATGAGCTTTAATTTTGAAAGAAAGATAAAAATTGAAAGGAGTAACTGTTTTCGAGATATAAGCAAAAAACCAATAAGAAAACTGTAACTGTTACTGAACAAAAATGTAATTCAGTTTTCAATGTTTGAGACGAAGACGAAAATGCAGCATTATTATTATTATTAATGTTATTGTTATTAATATGACGACTACAAACGACTCTGAAGACTTTGGTGACTTTTATGCCTTCTCCTTTTTCCTATACTAAAGTGTTAGACTCAATTAATTTAGTTTAATTTCGGTTTTTCAAACATTATATTTTAAAGCAAATTTTTGTTAAAGATTATTTATATCCAACTCTATAACTCGCTTATGGTTGGTCTTACAAAAGAAATGCAAATAACTATTTTGTAGGAAATTTTATCAGCTTTAATTTTCAAAGAGAGATGAAAATTGATAGGAGTAATTGTTTTCGAGATATAAGCAAAAAACCAAAGTAAAAACTGTTACAGTTACTGAACAAAAATGTAATTCAGTTTTCAATGTTTGAGACGAAGACGAAAATGCAGCATTTAAAAACGACTCTGAAGACTTCAGCGACTTTTATGTCACCTCCTTTTTCTTCTAATAAAGTATTAGACCCAATAAATTAAGTGTATTTTAAATCACAAAACATTTTCTGTTAAAGCACTTTTTTTTTTAAATTTTAATAATTTTTAAACTTATATCTCGCTTATGGTTAGTCTTACATGAAAAATGCAAATAACTATTTTGTAGAAAATTTTATCAGCTTTAATTTTAGTAAAAAGATAAAAATTGATATAAGTAACTGTTTTCCAGATATAAGCAAGAAACCAAAAAACTGTTACCCTAATTAAGCGTTTGCATGTAAGCAAATTTAGTACTATTAGTATTATTATTAATGTTATTGTTATTAATATGACGACTAAAGACGACTCTGAAACCTTTAGTGATCTTTATGTCTTCTCCTTTTTCCTCTACTAAAGTGTTAGACACAATTAATTTAGTTTAATTTTAGTTTTTCAAACATTTTATTTTAAAGCAAGTTTTTGTTAAATATTATTTATATCCAACTCTATAACTCGCTTATGGTTGGTCTTACAAAAGAAATGCAAATAACTATTTTGTAGGAAATTTTATCAGCTTTAATTTTGAAAGAAAGATAAAAATTGATAGGAGTAACTGTTTTCGAGATATAAGCAAAAAACCAATAAAAAAACTGTAACTGTTACTGAACAAAAATGTAATTCAGTTTTCAATGTTTGAGACGAAGACGAAAATGCAGCATTATTATTATTATTAATGTTATTGTTATTAATATGACGACTAAAAACGACTCTGAAGACTTTGGTGACTTTTATGTCTTCTCCTTTTTCCTATACTAAAGTGTTAGACTCAATTTAATTTCGGTTTTTCAAACATTATATTTTAAAGCAAATTTTTGTTAAAGATTATTTATATCCAACTCTATAACTCGCTTATGGTTGGTCTTACAAAAGAAATGCAAATAACTATTTTGTAGGAAATTTTATCAGCTTTAATTTTGAAAGAAAGACAAAAATTGATAGGAGTAATTGTTTTCGAGATATAAGCAAAAAACCAAAGTAAAAACTGTTACAGTTACTGAACAAAAATGTAAGTTTTCGAGATATAAGCAAGAAACTGTTACCTTAATTAAGCGCTTGCATATAAGCAAATTTAGTACTATTAGTATTATTATTATTATTAATGTTACTGTTATTGATATGACGACTAAGAACGACTCTCAAGACTTTGGTGACTTTTATGTCACCTCTTTTTTCTTCTAATAAAGTATTGGACCCAATAAATTAAGTGTATTTTAAATCACAAGACATTTTCTGTTAAAGCACTTTTTTTTTAAATATTAATTATTTTTAAACTTATATCTCGCTTATGGTTAGTCCTACATAAAAAATGCAAATTACTATTTTGTAGGAAATTTTATTTTTTAGTTTTTCAAACATTTTATTTTAAAGCAAGTTTTTGTTAAATATTATTTATATCCAACTCTATAACTCGCTTATGGTTCGTCCTACAAAAAAAATGCAAATAACTATTTTGTAGGAAATTTTATCAGCTTTAATTTTGAAAGAAAGATAAAAATTGATTGGAATAATAGTTTTCGAGATATAAGCAAAAAACCAAAGTGAAAACTGTTACAGTTACTAAACAAAAATGTAATTCAGTTTTCAATGTTTGAGACGAAGACGAAAATGCAGCATTTAAAAACGATTCTGAATACTTCTGTGACTTTTAAGTCACCTCCTTTTTCTTCTAATAATGTATTGGACCCAATAAATTAAGTGTATTTTAAATCACAAGACATTTTCTGTTAAAGCACTTTTTTTTTAAATATTGATTATTTTCAAACTTACATCTCGCTTATGGTTAGTCCTACATGAAAAATGCAAATAACTATTTTGTAGGAAATTTTATCAGCTTTAATTTTAGTAAACAAATAAAAATTGATAGGAGTAACTGTTTTCGAGATATAAGCAAGAAACCAAAAAACTGTTACCTTAATAAAGCGCTTGCATATAAGCAAATTTAGTACTATTAGTATTATTATTATTAATGTTATTGTTATTAATATGACGACTAAAAACGACTCTGAAAACTTTGGTGACTTTTATGTCTTCTCCTTTTTCCTATACTAAAGTGTTAGACACAATTAATTTAGTTTAATTTCAGTATTTCAAACATTTTATTTTAAAGCAAATTTTTGTTAAATATTATTTATATCTATCTCTATAACTCGCATATGCTTGGTCCTACAAGAAAAATACAAATAACTATTTTGTAGGAAATTTTATCAGCTTTAATTTTAGTAAAAAGATAAAAATTGATAGGAGTAACTGTTTTCGAGATATAAGCAAGAAACCAAAAAACTGTTACCTTAATAAAGCGCTTGCATATAAGCAAATTTAGTACTATTAGTATTATTATTATTAATGTTATTGTTATTAATATGACGACTAAAAACGACTCTCAAGACTTTGGTGACTTTTATGTCTTCTCTTTTTTCCTCAACTAAAGTGTTAGTTTTAATTAATTTAGTTTAATTTCGGTTTTTCAAACATTTTATTTTAAAGCAAATTTTTGTTAAAGATTATTTATATCCAACTCTATAACTCGCTTATGGTTAGTCCTACAAAAAAAATGCCAATAATTATTTTATAGGAAATTTTATCAGCTTTGATTTTGAAAGAAAGATAATAATTGATAGGAGTAACTGTTTTCGAGATATAAGCAAAAAACCAATAAGAAAACTGTAACTGTTACTAAACAAAAATGTAATTCAGTTTTCAATGTTTGAGACAAAGACGAAAATGCAGCATTTAAAATCGACTCTGAAGACTTCATTGACTTTTATGTCACCTCCTTTTTCTTCTAATAAAGTATTGGACCCATTAAATTAAGTGTATTTTAAATCACAAGACATTTTCTGTTAAAGCACTTTTTTTTTAAATATTAATTATTTTCAAACTTATATCTCGCTTATGGTAAGTCCTACATGAAAAATGCAAATTACTATTTTGTAGGAAATTTTATCAGCTTTAATTTTAGTAAAAAGATAAAAATTGATAGGAGTAACTGTTTTCGAGATATAAGCAAGAAACCAAAAAACTGTTACCTTAATTAAGCGCTTGCATATAAGCAAATTTAGTATTAAAAACAACTCTGAAGACTTTGGTGATTTTTATGTCTTCTCCTTTTTCCTCTACTAAAGTGTTAGACCCAATTAATTTAGTTTAATATCGGTTTTTCAAACATTTTATTTTAAAGCAAATTTTTGTTAAAGATTATTTATATCCAACTCTATAACTCGCTTATGGTTGGTCTTACAAAAGAAATGCAAATAACTATTTTGTAGGAAATTTTATCAGCTTTAATTTTGAAAGAAAGATAAAAATTGATAGGAGTAATTGTTTTCGAGATATAAGCAAAAAACCAAAGTGAAAACTGTTACAGTTACTGAACAAAAATGTAATTCAGTTTTCAATGTTTGAGACGAAGACAAAAATGCAGCATTTAAAAACTACTCTGAAGACTTCAGTGACTTTTATGTCACCTCCTTTTTCTTCTAATAGAGTATTGGTCCCAATAAATTAAGTGTATTTTAAATCACAAGACATTTTCTGTTAAAGCACTTTTTTTTAAAATATTAATTATTTTCAAACTTCTATCTCGCTTATGGTTAGTCCTACATAAAAAATGCAAATAACTATTTTGTAGGAAATTTTATCAGCTTTAATTTTAGTAAAAAGATAAAAATTGATAGGAGTAACTGTTTTCGAGATATAAGCAAGAAACTGTTACCTTAATTAAGCGCTTGCATATAAGCAAATTTAGTAATATTAGTATTATTATTATTAATGTTATTGTTATTAATATGACGACTAAAGACAACTCTAAGACTTTTGTGACTTTTATGTCTTCTCCTTTTTCCTCTACTAAAGTGTTAGACACAATTAATTTAGTTTAATTCCGGTTTTTCAAGCATTTTATTTTAAAGCAAATTTTTGTTAAATATTATTTATATCCAACTCTATAACTCGTTTATGCTTGGTCCTACAAGAAAAATGTAAATAACTATTTTGTTGGAAATTTTATCAGCTTTGATTTTGAAAGAAAGATAAAATTTGATAGGAGTAACTGTTTTCGAGATATAAGCAAAAAACCAATAAGAAAACTGTAACTGTTACTGAACAAAAATGTAACTCAGTTTTCAATGTCTGAGACGAAGACAAAAATGCAGCATTTAAAAACGACTCTGAAGACGTCAGTGACTTTTATGTCACCTCCTTTTTCTTCTAATAAAGTATTGGACCCAATAAATTAAGTGTATTTTAAATCACAAGGCATTTTCTGTTAAAGCACTTTTTTTTAAAATATTAATTATTTTCCAACTTATATCTCGCTTATGGTTAGTCCTACATGAAAAATGCAAATAACTATTTTGTAGGAAATTTTATCAGCTTTAATTTTAGTAAAAAGATAAAAATTGATAGGAGTAACTGTTTTCGAGATATAATCAAGAAACCAAAAAACTGTTACCTTAATTAAGCGTTTGCATATAAGCAAATTTAGTATTATTAGTATTATTATTATTAATGTTATTGTTATTAATATGACGATTAAAAACGACTCTGAAGACTTTGGTGATTTTTACGTCTCCTCCTTTTTCCTCTACTAAAGTGTTAGACCCAATTAATTTAGTTTAATTTCGGTTTTTCAAACATTTTATTTTAAAGCAAATTTTTGTTAAAGATTATTTATATCCAACTCTATAACTCGCTTATGGTTGGTCCTACAAAAAAAATGCTAAAAACTATTTTGTAGGAAATTTTATCAGCTTTAATTTTGAAGGAAAGATAAAAATTTATAGGAGTAACTGTTTTCGAGATATAAGCAAAAAACCAAAGTGAAAACTGTAACAGTTACTGAAAAAAAATGTAATTCAGTTTTCAATGTTTGAGACGAAGCCGAAAATGCAGCATTTAAAAACGACTCTGAAGACTTCAGTGACTTAAGTCACCTCCTTTTTCTTCTAATAAAGTATTGGACCCAATAGATTAAGTGTATTTTAAATCACAAGACATTTTCTGTTAAAGCACTTTTTTTTTAAATATTGATTATTTTCAAACTTATATCTCGCTTATGGTTAGTCCTACATGAAAAATGCAAATAACTATTTTGTAGGAAATTTTATCAGCTTTAATTTTAGTAAAAAATAAAAATTGATAAGAGTAACTGTTTTCGAGATATAAGCAAGAAACTGTTACCTTAATTAAGCGCTTGCATATAAGCAAATTTAGTAATATTAGTATTATTATTATTAATGTTATTGTTATTAATTTGACGACTAAAAACTTGAGACGAAAATGCAGCATTTAAAAACGACTCTGAAGACTTCAGTGACTTTTATGTCACCTTCTTTTTCTTCTAATGAAGTATTGGACCCAATAAATTAAGTGTATTTTAAATCACAAAACATTCTCTGTTAAAATACTTTTTTTAATTATTAATTATTTAACTTATATCTTGCTTATGGTTAGTTCTACCTGAAAAATGCAAATAACTATTTTGTAGGAAATTTTATCACCTTTAATTTTGGTGAAAAAGATAAAAATTGATAGGAGTAACTGTTTTCGAGATATAAGCAAAAAACCAATAAGAAAACTGTAACTGTTACTGAACAAAAATGTAATTCAGTTTTCAATGTTTGAGACGAAGACGAAAATGCAGCATTATTATTATTATTAATGTTATTGTTATTAATATGACGACTAAAAACGACTCTGAAGTCTTTGGTGACTTTTATGTCTTCTCCTTTTTCCTATACTAAAGTGTTAGACTCAATTAATTTAGTTTAATTTCGGTTTTTCAAACATTATATTTTAAAGCAAATTTTTGTTAAAGATTATTTATATCCAACTCTATAACTCGCTTATGGTTGGTCTTACAAAAGAAATGCAAATAACTATTTTGTAGGAAATTTTATCGGCTTTAATTTTGAAAAAAAGATAAAAATTGATAGGAGTAATTGTTTTCGAGATATAAGCAAAAAACCAAAGTAAAAACTGTTACAGTTACTGAACAAAAATGTAATTCAGTTTTCAATGTTTGAGAGGAAGACAAAAATGCAGCATTTAAAAACGACTCTGAAGACTTCAGCGACTTTTATGTCACCTCCTTTTTCTTCTAATAAAGTATTGGACCCAATAAATTAAGTGTATTTTAAATCACAAGACATTTTCTGTTAAAGCACTTTTTTTTAAATATTAATAATTTTTAAACTTATATCTCGCTTATGGTTAGTCTTACATGAAAAATGCAAATAACTATTTTGAAGGAAATTTTATCAGCTTTAATTTTAAAAGAAAGATAAAAATTGATAGGAGTAACTGTTTTCGAGAGATAAGCAAAAAACCAATAAGAAAACTGTAACTGTTACTGAGCAAAAATGTAATTCAGTTTTCAATGTTTGAGACGAAGACGAAAATGCAGCATTTAAAATCGACTCTGAAGACTTCAGTGACTTATATGTCATCTCCTTTTTCTTCTAATAAAGTATTGGACCTAATAAATCAAGTGTATTTTAAATCACAAAACATTTTCTGTTAAAGCACTTTTTTTTTAAATATTAATTATTTTCAAACTTATATCTCGCTTATGGTTAGTCCTACATGAGAAATGCAAATAACTATTTTGTAGGAAATTTTATCAGCTTTAATTTTGAGAGAAAGATAAAAATTGATAGGAGTAATTGTTTTCGAGATATAAGCAAAAAACCAAAGTAAAAACTGTTACAGTTACTGAACAAAAATGTAATTCAGTTTTCAATGTTTGAGAGGAAGACGAAAATGCAGCATTTAAAAACGACTCTGAAGACTTCAGCGACTTTTATGTCACCTTCTTTTTCTTCTAATAAAGTATTGGACCCAATAAATTAAGTGTATTTTAAATCACAAGACATTTTCTGTTAAAGCACTTTTTTTTTAAATATTAATAATTTTTAAACATATCTCGCTTATGGTTAGTCTTACATGAAAAATGCAAATAACTATTTTGTAGGAAATTTTATTAGCTTTAATTTTAAAAGAAAGATAAAAATTGATAGGAGTAACTGTTTTCGAGATATAAGCAAAAAACCAATAAGAAAACTGTAACTGTTACTGAACAAAAATGTAATTCAGTTTTCAATGTTTGAGTCGAAGACAAAAATGCAGCATTTAAAATCGACTCTGAAAACTTCAATGACTTTTGTCACCTCCTTTTTCTTCTAACAAAGTATTGGACCCAATAAATTAAGTGTATTATAAATCACAAGACATTTTCTGTTAAAACACTTTTTTTTATTTATTAATTATTTTCAAACTTATATCTCGCTTATGGTTATTTCTACATGAAAAATGCAAATAACTATTTTGTAGGAAATTTTATCACCTTTAATTTTGGTGAAGAAGTAAAAATTGATAGGAGTAACTGTTTTCGAGATATAAGCAAAAAACAAAAAAACTGTTACCTTAATTAAGCGCTTGCATATAAGCAAATTTAGTACTACTAGTATCGTTATTATAAATGTTATTGTTATTAATATGACGACTAAAGACAACTCTAAGACTTTAGTGACTTTTATGTCTCCTCCTTTTTCCTCTACTAAAGTGTTAGACACAATTAATTTAGTTTAATTTTAGTTTTTCAAACATTTTATTTTAAAGCAAATTTTTGTTAAATATTAAAAACTATAAAATGGCGTAGATTGCCTAAAAACACACATCACACTTGATCTTTTGCATAGAAATGAGAAAACGCTCATGTAACACACAAAATAAACTTCATTTTTGCTTAGAAAACTAAGCTTACTTTTATTACTATTATTACTATTATTATTATTATTATTATTATTATTATTGTTATTATTATTATTATTATTATTATTGTTATTATTATTATTATTATTATTATTATTATTATTATTATTATTATTATTATTATTATTATTATTATTATTATTATTTTTATTATTATTATTATTATTAATATTTATATTATTAAAAACCGATTATAACTTTTGTATAGTAAATGTTTTTATACCAGTTTTAAAATGAGTTATTAATTTTAGACAACTTCTTGCCTAAAAACACAGATCACAGATGATTTCTTGCATAGAAATGAGAAAACGCTCATATAACACAAAATAAGCTTCATTTTTGCTTAGAAAACTAAGCTTACTTTTATTACTATTATTATTTTTATTATTATTATTATTATTATTATTATTATTATTATTATTATTATTATTATTATTGTTATTGTTATTATTATTATTATTATTAAAAACTTATATTAAACAGACAGAAAACGTCGTATTCTGACACAAAAAAACGAATTACGTTATAGACTTGACGAGAACGGCGTATCTCGGACTCTTATAGGACTCTTATAGGGTCAAAAAGTATCAGTTTGGATTAAAATAAATTATTTTTGTTGACTCTCAGTCTGAATTGTTTATCAGTTCAAACAAAAACGGCTTATTTTAGACGATCTTTTGCTTTGAACAAGAAAACTTACATCGAACAGACTAAAAACGTATTAATCTGGCATAAAAGAGCAATTTATGTATCACTTAGATAAAGGCAGCTAATCCTATTCGTTTCATTGCTTAAAATAGACAAAATTGTTAATAAATCTAACAAAAACGCTGTATTCTAGCACAAAATACTAATTACATTATAGTTTCGACGAGAACAGCTTATTTGAAATGATTCTATGCTTCCAAACGAGTAAATTTTTATTAAACAGATGCCAAACATCATGTTTTGTCCTATGAAGACATTTTATATTGCAGTTTGTATTAAAACAAAATATTTTCGTTGATTCTTTGTTAGAAGCAGCAAACCTAACATTAAAGAATCTGAAAACTTTGTATTCGGACACAAACCACCGAATTTTGTATCAGTTTAGACAAAAACGGTTGATTTTCGACAATATTTTGCTTTGAACAAGAAAACTTATATCAAACTGACTAAAAACGTCTTATTTTAGCACAAAACAAAAGATTTGCGTTATAGTCTTAAAGCTGATTCATGCCACAGTTTGGATAAAAACCAAATATTTTTGTTAATTCATTGTTACAAACAAGAAACCTTACATCAAAGAGACTAAAAACCCCTTATTCAGGCACAGAAATTCGAATTACGTTTCAGTCTGGACAAAAACTGCTTATTTTAGACGATCTTTTGTCTTGAACACGAAAACTTACATTAAAAAGATTAAAAACGTCTTATTCTGGCTGAAAACTGCAAATTATATATTACTCTAGATAAAAGCAATTTATCTTGATTACTCCTTTACTTAGAATAGAGTAAACTTGTATAAAACTTAATGAAAACTTTAAATTTCGTCTCAAAGAAATAATTTACATTATAGTTTTGACCAGCACTGTTTATTTCAAACGAATTTATGATTCGAAACTAATGAACTTTTATGGGGCAGATGCAAAACCACATATTACCATATAAAGCGTTGTTTTAAAGCAAAGTATTACCTTTTGCAACAAGAAATTTCACGTCAAAGAAACTGAAAACTTCGTATCCATGCATAAATATCGAATTACGTATCAGTTTAGGCAAATACAGCTTATTTTAAACGATTCCTTGCTATAAACAAGAAAAATTTTCTCAAGCATATTGAAAACGTCTTATTCTCGAAAATAAGAGCAAATTATGTATCAGTTTTAACAAAAGCGGATTACTCTGTTTGATTCTATGCTTAGAGTAGAGTAAACTACTATAAAACGTAATGAAAACTCTATATTCAAGCTCAAAAGAACAAATTACGTTATAGTTTTGGCAAAAAAAAATATTTCGGACGATTACATACTTCGAAGTAAGCAAACTTTAATTGAACAAGTGCAAAAGCTAATACTTTGCTTTAAAATAACGATTTATGTGGTAATATGGTATTTTGCATCTGTCCTATAAAAGTTTACTCGTTTCGCTCCATTGAATCATTTGAAATAAATTATTTTAACACAACAACAACGAAAATAATTTGTTTTTGTTTAAACTGTTACATAAGTCGCTTTTATAAAACGAACTAAGACGTTTGGCATTTGTTTAGTGAAAGTTTTCTCGTTTGGGGGCATAAAATCGTTTGAAATTAACAGTTCTGGTCAAAACTATAACGTAAATTATTTCTTTGAGACGAAATTTAAAGTTTTCATTAAGTTTTATACAAGTTTGCTCTATTCTAAGAAAAGGAGTAATCAGGATAAACTGCTTTTATCCAAAGTAATACATAATTTGCAGTTTTGAGCCAGAATAAGACGTTTTTAATCTTTTTAATGTAAGTTTTCGTGTTCAAAAGAAAGAATCTTCTAAAATAAGCAATTTGTGTCTAGACTGAAACGTAATTTGATTTTCTGGGCCTGAATAAGAGGTTTTCAGTTTCTTTGATGTAAGGTTTCTTGTTTGTAACAATGAATAAACGAAAATCATTGGTTTTAATCCAAACTGTGACATAAATCGTTTTTTAAAGGCGAAATCAGACGTTTTGCCTCTGTTCAGTGGAAGTATACTGGTTTCAAAGCATAGAATCGTTTGAAATTAACAGTTCTCGTCAAGACTATAACGCAAATCTTTAAAGTGATACAAAGAAATAATTTACGTTATTGTTTTGACCAGAACTGTTAATTTCAAACGATTTTATGCCCCCAAACGAGAAAACTTTCAATAAACAGATGCCAAACGTCTTAGTTCGTTTTATAAAAGCGACTTATGTTACAGTTTAAACAAAAACAAATTATTTTCGTTGTTGTTGTGTCAAAATAATTTATTTCGAATGATTCAATGGAGCGAAACGAGTAAACTTTTATAGGACAGATGCAAAATACCATATTACCACATAAATCGTTATTTTAAAGCAAAGTATTAGCTTTTGCACTTGTTCAATTAAAGTTTGCTTACTTCGAAGTATGTAATCGTCCGAAATATTTTTTTTTGCCAAAACTATAACGTAATTTGTTCTTTTGAGCTTGAATATAGAGTTTTCATTACGTTTTATAGTAGTTTACTCTACTCTAAGCATAGAATCAAACAGAGTAATCCGCTTTTGTCAAAACTGATACATAATTTGCTCTTATTTTCGAGAATAAGACGTTTTCAATATGCTTGATAGAATTTTTCTTGTTTATAGCAATGAATCGTTTAAAATAAGCTGTATTTGCCTAAACTGATACGTAATTCGATATTTATGCATGGATACGAAGTTTTCAGTTTCTTTGACGTGAAATTTCTTGTTGCAAAAGGTAATACTTTGCTTTAAAACAACGCTTTATATGGTAATATGTAGTTTTGCATCTGCCCCATAAAAGTTCATTAGTTTCGAATCATAAATTCGTTTGAAATAAACAGTGCTGGTCAAAACTATAACGTAAATTATTTTTTTGAGACTAAATTTAAAGTTTTCATTAAATTTTATACAAGTTTACTCTATTCTAAGTAAAGGAGTAATCAGGATAAATTGCTTTTATCTAGAGTAATATATAATTTGCAGTTTTCAGCCAGAATAAGACGTTTTTAATCTTTTTAATGTAGTTTTCGTGTTCAAAACAAAGGATCGTCTAAAATAAGCAGCTTTTGTCCAGACTGAAACGTAATTCGAATTTCTGTGCCTGAATAAGGGGTTTTCAGTTTCTTTGATGTAAGGTTTCTTGTTTGTAACAATGAATTAACAAAAATAATTGGTTTTTATCCAAACTGTGGCATGAATCAGCTTCAAGACTATAACGCAAATCTTTTGTTTTGTGCTAAAATAAGACGTTTTTAGTCAGTTTGATATAAATTTTCTTGTTCAAAGCAAAATATTGTCGAAAATCAACCGTTTTTGTCTAAACTGATACAAAATTCGGTGGTTTGTGTCCGAATACAAAGTTTTCAGATTCTTTAATGTTAGGTTTGCTGCTTCTAACAAAGAATCAACGAAAATATTTTGTTTTAATACAAACTGCAATATAAAATGTCTTTATAGGACAAAACATGATGTTTGGCATCTGTTTAATAAAAATTTACTCGTTTGGAAGCATAGAATCATTCCAAATAAGCTATTCTCGTCGAAACTATAATGTAATTAGTATTTTGTGCTAGAATACAGCGATTTTGTTAGATTTATTAACAATTTTGTCTATTTTAAGCAATGAAACGAATAGGATTAGCTGCCTTTATCTAAAGTGATACATAAATTGCTCTTTTATGCCAGATTAATACGTTTTTAGTCTGTTCGATGTAAGTTTTCTTGTTCAAAGCAAAAGATCGTCTAAAATAAGCCGTTTTTGTTTGATCTGATGAACAATTCAGACTGAGAGTCAACAAAAATGATTTATTTTAATCCAAACTGATAATTTTTGACCCTATAAGAGTCCTATAAGTGTCCGAGATACGCCGTTCTCGTCAAGTCTATAACGTAATTCGTTTTTTTGTGTCAGAATACGACGTTTTCTGTCTGTTTAATATAAGTTTTTAATAATAATAATAATAATAACAATAATAATAATAAAAATAATAATACTAATAATAGTAATAATAATAATAATAATGATAATAATAATAATAATAACAAAAATAATAATAGTAATAAAAGTAAGCTTAGTTTTCTAAGCAAAAATGAAGCTCTTTTTGTGTTATATGAGCGTTTTCTCATTTCTATGCGAGAAATCATCTGTGATCTGTGTTTTTAGGCAAGAAATTGTCTAAAATTAATAACTCATTTTAAAACTGGTATAAAAACATTTACTATACAAAAGTTAATAATAATAATAATAATAATAATAATAATAATAATAATAATAATAATAATAATAATAATAATAATAATAATAATAATAATAATAATAATAATAATAATAATAATAATGATAATAATACTTATAATAATGAATTTCTTTCTAAATTAAAGCTTAGTTTTTCTAAGCAAAAATGATGCTTATTTTGTGTTATCTGAGCGTTTTCTCATTTCTATGCAAGAGATCATCTGTGATCTGTGTTTTTAGGCAAGAAATTGTCTAAAATTAATAACTCATTTTAAAACTGGTATAAAAACATTTACTATACAAAAGTTATAATCGGTTTTTAATAATAATAATATTAATAATAATAATAATAATAATAATAATAATAATAATAATAATAATAATAATAATAATAATAGTAATAATAATAATAATAATAATAATAAAAATAATAATAATAGTAGTAATAAAAGTAAGCTTAGTTTTCTAAGCAAAAATGAAGCTTATTTTGTGTTATATGTGCGTTTTCTCATTTCTATGCAAAAGATCATGTGTGATGTGTGTTTTTAGGCAATCTAAGCCATTTTATAGTTTTTAATATTTAACAAAAATTTGCTTTAAAATAAAATGTTTGAAAAACTGAAATTAAACTAAATTAATTGTGTCTAACACTTTAGTAGAGGAAAAAGGAGGAGACATAAAAGTCACTAAAGTCTTAGAGTTGTCTTTAATCGTCATATTAATAACAATAACATTTATAATAACAATACTAGTAGTACTAAATTTGCTTATATGCAAGCGCTTAATTAAAGTAACAGTTTTTTTGTTTTTTGCTTATATCTCGAAAACAGTTACTCCTATCAATTTTTACTTTTTCACCAAAATTAAAGGTGATAAAATTTCCTACCAATTAGTTATCTGCATTTTTCATGTAGAACTAACCATAAGCGAGATATAAGTTTGAAAGTAATTAATAATTAAAAAAAAGTGTTTTAACAGAAAATGTCTTGTGATTTATAATACACTTAATTTATTGGGTCCAATACTTTATTTGAAGAAAAAGGAGGTGACATAAAAGTCACTGAAGTTTTCAGAGTCGTTTTTAAATGCTGCATTTTTGTCTTCGTCTCAAACATTGAAAACTGAATTACATTTTTGTTCAGTAACAGTTACAGTTTTCTTATTGGTTTTTTGCTTATATCTCGAAAACAGTTACTCCTATCAAATTTTATCTTTCTTTCACAATTAAAGCTGATAAAATTTCCAACAAAATATTTATTTGCACCTCCTTTTTCTTCTAATTAAGTATTGGACCCAATAAATTAAGTGTATTTTAAATCACAAGGCATTTTCTGTTAAAGCACTTTTGTTTTAAATATTAATTATTTTCAAACTTATATCTCGCTTATGGTTAGTCGTACATGAAAAATGCAAATAACTATTTTGTAGGAAATTTTATCAGCTTTAATTTTGAAAGAAAGATAAAAATTGATAGGAGTAATTGTTTTCGAGATATAAGCAAAAAAACAAAGTAAAAACTGTTACAGTTACTGAACAAAAATGTAAGTTTTCGAGATATAAGCAAGAAACTGTTACCTTAATTAAGCGCTTGCATATAAGCAAATTTAGTACTATTAGTATTATTATTATTAATGTTATTGTTATTGATATGACGACTAAGAACGACTCTCAAGACTTTGGTGACTTTTATGTCACCTCCTTATTCTTCTAATAAAGTATTGGACCCAATAAATTAAGTGTATTTTAAATCACAAGACATTTTCTGTTAAAGCACTTTTTTTTTAAATATTAATTATTTTTAAACTTATATCTCGCTTATGGTTAGTCCTACATGAAAAATGCAAATTACTATTTTGTAGGAAATTTTATTTTTTAGTTTTTCAAAAATTTTATTTTAAAGCAAGTTTTTGTTAAATATTATTTATATCCAACTCTATAACTCGCTTATGGTTCGTCCTACAAAAAAAATGCAAATAACGATTTTGTAGGAAATTTTATCAGCTTTAATTTTGAAAGAAAGATAAAAATTGATAGGAATAATAGTTTTTGAGTTATAAGCAAAAAACCAAAGTGAAAACTGTTACAGTTACTAAACAAAAATGTAATTCAGTTTTCAATGTTTGAGACGAAGACGAAAATGCAGCATTTAAAAACGACTCTGAATACTTCTGTGACTTTTAAGTCACCTCCTTTTTCTTCTAATAATGTATTGGACCCAATAAATTAAGTGTATTTTAAATCACAAGACATTTTCTGTTAAAGCACTTTTTTTTTAAATATTGATTATTTTCAAACTTACATCTCGCTTATGGTTAGTCCTACATGAAAAATGCAAATAACTATTTTGTAGGAAATTTTATCAGCTTTAATTTTAGTAAACAGATAAAAATTGATAGGAGTAACTGTTTTCGAGATATAAGCAAGAAACCAAAAAACTGTTACCTTAATAAAGCGCTTGCATATAAGCAAATTTAGTACTATTAGTATTATTATTATTAATGTTATTGTTATTAATATGACGACTAAAAACGACTCTGAAGACTTTGGTGACTTTTATGTCTTCTCCTTTTTCCTATACTAAAGTGTTAGACACAATTAATTTAGTTTAATTTCAGTATTTCAAACATTTTATTTTAAAGCAAATTTTTGTTAAATATTATTTATATCTATCTCTATAACTCGCTTATGCTTGGTCCTACAAGAAAAATACAAATAACTATTTTGTAGGAAATTTTATCAGCTTTAATTTTAGTAAAAAGATAAAAATTGATAGGAGTAACTGTTTTCGAGATATAAGCAAGAAACCAAAAAACTGTTACCTTAATAAAGCGCTTGCATATAAGCAAATTTAGTACTATTAGTATTATTATTATTAATGTTATTGTTATTAATATGACGACTAAAAACGACTCTCAAGACTTTGGTGACTTTTATGTCTTCTCCTTTTTCCTCAACTAAAGTGTTAGTTTAAATTAATTTAGTTTAATTTCGGTTTTTCAAACATTTTATTTTAAAGCAAATTTTTGTTAAAGATTATTTATATCCAACTCTATAACTCGCTTATGGTTAGTCCTACAAAAAAATGCCAATAACTATTTTGTAGGAAATTTTATCAGCTTTGATTCTGAAAGAAAGATAAAAATTGATAGGAGTAACTGTTTTCGAGATATAAGCAAAAAACCAATAAGAAAACTGTAACTGTTACTAAACAAAAATGTAATTTAGTTTTCAATGTTTGAGACAAAGACGAAAATGCAGCATTTAAAATCGACTCTGAAGACTTCAGTGACTTTTATGTCACCTCCTTTTTCTTCTAATAAAGTATTAGACCCATTAAATTAAGTGTATTTTAAATCACAAGACATTTTCTGTTAAAGCACTTTTTTTTTAAATATTAATTATTTTCAAACTTATATCTCGCTTATGGTTAGTCCTACATGAAAAATGCAAATTACTATTTTGTAGGAAATTTTATCAGCTTTAATTTTAGTAAAAAGATAAAAATTGATAGGAGTAACTGTTTTCGAGATATAAGCAAGAAACTGTTACCTTAATTAAGCGCTTGCATATAAGCAAATTTAGTAATATTAGTATTATTATTATTAATGTTATTGTTATTAATATGACGACTAAAGACAACTCTAAGACTTTTGTGACTTTTATGTCTTCTCCTTTTTCCTCTACTAAAGTGTTAGACCCAATTAATTTAGTTTAATATCGGTTTTTCAAACATTTTATTTTAAAGCAAATTTTTGTTAAAGATTATTTATATCCAACTCTATAACTCGCTTATGGTTGGTCCTACAAAAAAAATGCTAAAAACTATTTTGTAGGAAATTTTATCAGCTTTAATTTTGAAGGGAAGATAAAAATTTATAGGAGTAACTGTTTTCGAGATATAAGCAAAAAACCAAAGTGAAAACTGTAACAGTTACTGAAAAAAAATGTAATTCAGTTTTCAATGTTTGAGACGAAGACGAAAATGCAGCATTTAAAAACGACTCTGAAGACTTCAGTGACTTAAGTCACCTCCTTTTTCTTCTAATAAAGTATTGGACCCAATAAATTAAGTGTATTTTAAATCACAAGACATTTTCTGTTAAAGCACTTGTTTTTTAAATATTGATTATTTTCAAACTTATATCTCGCTTATGGTTAGTCCTACATGAAAAATGCAAATAACTATTTTGTAGGAAATTTTATCAGCTTTAATTTTAGTAAAAAAATAAAAATTGATAAGAGTAACTGTTTTCGAGATATAAGCAAGAAAGTGTTACCTTAATTAAGCGCTTGCATATAAGCAAATTTAGTAATATTAGTATTATTATTATTAATGTTATTGTTATTAATTTGACGACTAAAAACTTGAGACGAAAATGCAGCATTTAAAAACGACTCTGAAGACTTCAGTGACTTTTATGTCACCTTCTTTTTCTTCTAATAAAGTATTGGACCCAATAAATTAAGTGTATTTTAAATCACAAGACATTCTCTGTTAAAACACTTTTTTTTAATTATTAATTATTTAACTTATATCTCGCTTATGGTTAGTTCTACATGAAAAATGCAAATAACTATTTTGTAGGAAATTTTATCACCTTTAATTTTGGTGAAAAAGTAAAAATTGATAGGAGTAACTGTTTTCGAGATATAAGCAAAAAACAAAAAAACTGTTACCTTAATTAAGCGCTTGCATATAAGCAAATTTAGTACTACTAGTATAGTTATTATAAATGTTATTGTTATTAATATGACGACTAAAGACAACTCTAAGACTTTTGTGACTTTTATGTCTCCTCCTTTTTCCTCTACTAAAGTGTTAGAAACAATTAATTTAGTTTAATTTCAGTTTTTCAAACATTTTATTTTAAAGCTAATTTTTGTTGAATATTAAAAACTATAAAATGGCTTAGATTGCCTAAAATCACAGATCACACATTATCTTTTGCATAGAAATGAGAAAACGCTCATGTAACACACAAAATAAGCTCCATTTTTCCTTATTAAAAGTATTATTATTATTATTACTTTTGTTACTATTACTATTATTATTATTATTATTATTATTATTATTATTATTATTATCTTTTGTATAGTAAATGTTTTTATACCAGTTTTAAAATGAGTTACTAATTTTAGACAATTTCTTGCCTAAAAACACAGATCACAGATGATTTCTTGCATAGAAATGAGAAAACATTCATATAACACACAAAATAAGCTTCATTTTTGCTTAGAAAACTAAGCTTACTTTTATTACTATTATTATTATTTTTATTAATATTATTGTTATTATTATTATTATTATTGTTATTATTATTATTATTATTATTATTATTATTATTATTATTATTATTATTATTATTATTATTATAATTATTATTATTAAAAACCGATTATTACTTTTATATAGTATTGTTTTTATATCAGTTTTAAAACGAGTGATTAATTTTAGCCAATTTCTTGCCTAAAAACTATAAAATGGCTTAGATTGCCTAAAAACACAGATCACACATTATCTTTTGCATAGAAATGAGAAAACGCTCATATAATACAAAATAAGCTTCATTTTTGCTTAGAAAACCTAGCTTACTTTTATTACTACTATTATTATTATTTTTATTATTATTATTATTATTTCTATTATTTTTATTATTATTATTACTATTATTATTATTATTATTATTATTATTATTATTATTATTATTATTATTATTAAAAACCGATTATAACTTTTGTATAGTAAATGTTTTTATACCAGTTTTAAAATGAGTTATTAATTTTAGACAATTGCTTGCCTAAAAACACAGATCACAGATGATCTCTTGCATAGAAATGAGAAAACGCTCATATAACACACAAAATAAGCTTCATTTTTGCTTAGAAAACTAAGCTTACTTTTATTACTATTATTATTTTTATTATTATTTTTGTTATTATTATTATTATTATTATTACTATTATTATTATTATTATTTATATAATTATTATTATTATTATTATTATTATTATTATTATTATTATTAACTTTTGTATAGTAAATGTTTTTATACCAGTTTTAAAATGAGTTATTAATTTTAGACAATTTCTTGCCTAAAAACACAGATCACAGATGATTTCTTGCATAGAAATGAGAAAACGCTCATATAACACACAAAATAAGCTTCATTTTTGCTTAGAAAACTAAGCTTACTTTTATTACTATTATTATTTTTATTATTATTATTATTATTATTATTATTATTATTATTATTATTATTGTTATTGTTATTGTTATTATTATTATTATTATTATTAAAAACTTATATTAAACAGACAGAAAACGTCGTATTCTGACACATAAAAACGAATTACGTTATAGACTTGACGAGAACGGCGTATCTCGGATTCTTATAGGACTCTTATAGGGTCAAAAAGTATCAGTTTGGATTAAAACAAATTATTTTTGTCGACTCTCAGTCTGAATTGTTCATCAGTTCAAACAAAACGGCTTATTTTAGACGATCTTTTGCTTTGAACAAGAAAACTTACATCGAATATACTAAAAACGTATTAATCTGGCATAAAAGAGCAATTTATGTATCACTTTGGATAAAGACAGCTAATCCTTTTCGTTTCATTGCCTAAAACAGACAATTGTTAAAAAATCTAACAAAAACGCTGTATTCTAGCACAAAATACTAATTACAATATAGTTTCGACGAGAATACCTTATTTGGAATGATTCTATGCTTCCAAACGAGTAAATTTTTATTAAACAGATGCCAAACATCATGTTTTGTCCTATAAAGACATTTTATATTGCAGTTTGTATTAAAACAAAATATTTTCGTTGATTCTTTGTTAGAAGCAGCAAACCTAACATTAAAGAATCTGAAAACTTTGTATTCGGACACAAACCACCGAATTTTGTATCAGTTTAGACAAAAACGGTTGATTTTCGACAATATTTTGCTTTCAACAAGAAAACTTATATCAAACTGACTAAAAACGTCTTATTTTAGCACAAAACAAAAGATTTGCGTTATAGTCTTAAAGCTGATTCATGCCACAGTTTGGATAAAAACCAAATATTTTTGTTAATTCATTGTTACAAACAAGAAACCTTACATCAAGGAAACTGAAAACCCCTTATTCAGGCACAGAAATTCGAATTACGTTTCAGTCTGGACAAAAACTGCTTATTTTAGACGATCTTTAGTCTTGAACACGAAAACTTACATTAAAAAGATTAAAAACGTCTTATTCTGGCTGAAAACTGCAAATTATATATTACTCTTGATAAAAGCAATTTATCCTGATTACTCCTTTGCTTAGAATAGAGCAAACTTGTATAAAACTTAATGAAAACTTTAAATTTCGTCTCAAAGAAATAATTTACGTTATAGTTTTGACCAGCACTGTTTATTTCAAACGAATTTATGATTCGAAACTAATGAACTTTTATGGGGCAGATGCAAAACCACATATTACCATATAAAGCGTTGTTTTAAAGCAAAGTATTACCTTTTGCAACAAGAAATTTCACGTCAAAGAAACTGAAAACTTCGTATCCATGCATAAATATCGAATTACGTATCAGTTTAAGCAAATACAGCTTATTTTAAACGATTCCTTGCTATAAACAAGAAAAATTTTATCAAGCATATTGAAAACGTCTTATTCTCGAAAATAAGAGCAAATTATGTAACAGTTTTAACAAAAGCGGATTACTCTGTTTGATTCTATGCTTAGAGTAGAGTAAACTACTATAAAACGTAATGAAAACTCTATATTCAAGCTCAAAAGAACAAATTACGTTATAGTTTTGGCAAAAAAAAAATATTTCGGACGATTTCATACTTTGAAGTAAGCAAACTTTAATTGAACAAGTGCAAAAGCTAATACTTTGCTTTAAAATAACGATTTATGTGGTAATATGGTATTTTGCATCTGTCCTATAAAAGTTTACTCGTTTCGCTCCATTGAATCATTGAAATAAATTATTTTGACACAACAACAACGAAAATAATTTGTTTTTGTTTAAACTGTATCATAAGTCGCTTTTATAAAACGAACTAAGACGTTTGGCATTTGTTTAGTGAAAGTTTTCTCGTTTGGGGACAAAATCGTTTGAAATTAACAGTTCTGGTCAAAACTATAACGTAAATTATTTCTTTGAGACGAAATTTAAAGTTTTCATTAAGTTTTATACAAGTTTGCTCTATTCTAAGCAAAGGAGTAATCAGGATAAACTGCTTTTATCCAAAGTAATACATAATTTGCAGTTTTGAGCCAGAATAAGACGTTTTTAATCTTTTTAATGTAAGTTTTCGTGTTCAAAAGAAAGAGTCGTCTAAAATAAGCAATTTGTGTCTAGACTGAAACGTAATTTGATTTTCTGGGCCTGAATAAGAGGTTTTCAGTTTCTTTGATGTAAGGTTTCTTGTTTGTAACAATGAATAAACGAAAATCATTGGTTTTAATCCAAACTGTGACATAAATCGTTTTTTAAAGGCGAAATCAGACGTTTTGCCTCTGTTCAGTGAAAGTATACTGGTTTCAAAGCATAGAATCGTTTGAAATTAACAGTTCTCGTCAAGACTATAACGCAAATCTTTAAAGTGATACAAAGAAATAATTTACGTTATAGTTTCAATTTCAAACGATTTTATGCCCCCAAACGAGAAAACTTTCACTAAACAGATGCCAATAGTCTTAGTTCGTTTTATAAAAGCGACTTATGTTACAGTTTAAACAAAAACAAATTATTTTCGTTGTTGTTGTGTCAAAATAATTTATTTCGAATGATTCAATGGAGCGAAACGAGTAAACTTTTATAGGACAGATGCAAAATACCATATTACCACATAAATCGTTATTTTAAAGCAAAGTATTAGCTTTTGCACTTGTTCAATTAAAGTTTGCTTACTTCAAAGTATGTAATCGTCCGAAATATTTTTTTTTTGCCAAATCTATAACGTAATTTGTTCTTTTGAGCTTGAATATAGAGTTTTCATTACGTTTTATAGTAGTTTACTCTACTCTAAGCATAGAATCAAACAGAGTAATCCACTTTTGTTAAAACTGATACATAATTTGCTCTTATTTTCGAGAATAAGACGTTTTCAATATGCTTGATAAAATTTTTCTTGTTTATAGCAAGGAATCGTTTAAAATAAGCTGTATTTGCTTAAACTGATACGTAATTCGATATTTATGCATGGATACGAAGTTTTCAGTTTCTTTGACGTGAAATTTCTTGTTGCAAAAGGTAATACTTTGCTTTAAAACAACGCTTTATATGGTAATATGTGGTTTTGCATCTGCCCCATAAAAGTTCATTAGTTTCGAATCATAAATTCGTTTGAAATAAACAGTGCTGGTCAAAACTATAACGTAAATTATTTCTTTGAGACGAAATTTAAGGTTTTCATTAAGTTTTATACAAGTTTACTCTATTCTAAGTAAAGGAGTAATCAGGATAAATTGCTTTTATCTAGAGTAATATATAATTTGCAGTTTTCAGCCAGAAAAAGACGTTTTTAATCTTTTTAATGTAAGTTTTCGTGTTCAAGACAAAAGATCGTCTAAAATAAGCAGTTTTTTTCCAGACTGAAACGTAATTCGAATTTCTGTGCCTGAATAAGGGGTTTTCAGTTTCTTTGATGTAAGGTTTCTTGTTTGTAACAATGAATTAACAAAAATATTTGGTTTTTATCCAAACTGTGGCATGAATCAGCTTTAAGACTATAACGCAAATCTTTTGTTTTATGCTAAAATAAGACGTTTTTAGTCAGTTTGATATAAGTTTTCTTGTTCAAAGCAAAATATTGTCGAAAATCAACCGTTTTTGTCTAAACTGATACAAAATTCGGTGGTTTGTGTCCGAATACAAAGTTTTCAGATTCTTTAATGTTAGGTTTGCTGCTTCTAACAAAGAATCAACGAAAATATTTTGTTTTAATACAAACTGCAATATAAAATGTCATCATAGGACAAAACATGATGTTTGGCATCTGTTTAATAAAAATTTACTCGTTTGGAAGCATAGAATCATTCCAAATAAGCTATTCTCGTCGAAACTATAATGTAATTAGTATTTTGTGCTACAATACAGCGTTTTTGTTAGATTTATTAACAATTTTGTCTATTTTAAGCAATGAAACGAATAGGATTAGCTGCCTTTATCTAAAGTGATACATAAATTGCTCTTTTATGCCAGATTAATACGTTTTTAGTCTGTTCGATGTAAGTTTGCTTGTTCAAAGCAAAAGATCGTCTAAAATAAGCCGTTTTTGTTTGAACTGATGAACAATTCAGACTGAGAGTCAACAAAAATAATTTATTTTAATCCAAACTGATACTTTTTGACCCTATAAGAGTCCTATAAGAGTCCGAGATACGCCGTTCTCGTCAAGTCAATAACGTAATTCGTTTTTTTGTGTCAGAATACGACGTTTTCTGTCTGTTTAATATAAGTTTTTAATAATAATAATAATAATAACAATAATAATAATAATAATAATAATAATAATAATAATAATAATAATAATAATAATAATAATAATAATAATAATAATAATACTGATAATAGTAATAATAATAATAATAAAAATAATAATAATAATAAAAGTAAGCTTAGTTTTCTAAGCAAAAATGAAGCTTATTTTGTGTTATATGAGCGTTTTCTCATTTCTATGCAAGAAATCATCTGTGATCTGTGTTTTTAGGCAAGAAATTGTCTAAAATTAATAACTCATTTTAAAACTGGTATAAAATCATTTACTATACAAAAGTTAATAATAATAATAATAATAATAATAATAATAATAATAATAATAATAATAGTAATAATAATAATAATAATAATAATAATAATAATAATTATAAAAATAATAATAATAGTAATAAAAGTAAGCTTAGTTTTCTAAGCAAAAATGAAGCTTATTTTTGTGTTATATGAGCGTTTTCTCATTTCTATGCAAGAGATCATCTGTGATCTGTGTTTTTAGGCAAGAAATTGAATAAAATTAATAACTCATTTTAAAACTGGTATAAAAACATTTACTATACAAAAGTTAATAATAATAATAATAATAATAATAATAATAATAATAATAATAATAATAATAATAATAGTAATAAATAAAATAATAATAATAATAATAATAATAATAATAATGATAATAATACTTATAATAATGAATTTCTTTCTAAATTAAAGCTTAGTTTTTTTAAGCAAAAATGATGCTTATTTTGTGTTATCTGAGCGTTTTCTCATTTCTATGCAAGAGATCATCTGTGATCTGTGTTTTTAGGCAAGAAATTGTCTAAAACTAATAATTCATTTTAAAACTGGTATAAAAACATTTACTATACAAAAGTTATAATCGGTTATTAATAATAATAATATTAATAATAACAATTATAATAATAATAATAATAATAATAATAATAATAATAATAATAATAAAAATAATAATAATAGTAGTAATAAAAGTAAGCTTAGTTTTCTAAGCAAAAATGAAGCTTATTTTGTGTTATATGAGCGTTTTCTCATTTCTATGCAAAAGATCATGTGTGATCAGTGTTTTTAGGCAATCTTAGCCATTTTATAGTTTTTAGGCAAGAAATTGGCTAAAATTAATCACTCATTTTAAAACTGGTATAAAAACAATACTATACAAAAGTTATAATCGGTTTTTAATAATAATAATTATAATAATAATAATATTAACAATAATAATAATAATAATAGTAATAATAATAATAATAATAATAATAATTATAACAATAATAATAATAATAATAATAATAATAATAATAATAATAATAATAATAACAATAATAATAATAAAAATAATAATAATAGTAATAAAAGTAAGCTTAGTTTTCTATGCAAGAAATCATCTGTGATCTGTGTTTTTAGGCAAGAAATTGTCTAAAATTAATAACTCATTTTAAAACTGGTATAAAAACATTTACTATACAAAAGTTAATAATAATAATAATAACAATAATAATAATAATAATAATAATAGTAATAGTAACAAAAGTAATAATAATAATAATAATACTTTTAATAAGGGAAAATGGAGCTTATTTTGTGTGTTACATGAGCGGTTTCTCATTTCTATGCAGAAGATCATGTGTGATGTGTGTTTTTAGGCAATCTAAGCCATTTTATAGTTTTTAATATTTAACAAAAATTTGCTTTAAAATAAAATGTTTGAAAAACTGAAATTAAACTAAATTAATTGTGTCTAACACTTTAGTAGAGGAAAAAGGAGGAGACATAAAAGTCACTAAAGTCTTTAGAGTCGTTTTTAAATGCTGCATTTTCGTCTTCCTCTCAAACATTGAAAATGAATTACATTTTTGTTCAGTAACTGTAACAGTTTTTACTTTGGTTTTTTGCTTATATCTCGAAAACAATTACTCCTATCAATTTTTATCTTTCTTTCAAAATTAAAGCTGATAAAATTTCCTACAAAATAGTTATTTGCATTTCTCATGTAGGACTAACCATAAGCGAGATATAAGTTTGAAAATAATTAATATTTAAAAAAAAAAGTGCTTTAACAGAAAATGTTTTGTGATTTAAAATACACTTAATTTATTAGGTCCAATACTTTATTAGAAGAAAAAGGAGGTGACATATAAGTCACTGAAGTCTTCAGAGTCGATTTTAAATGCTGCATTTTCGTCTTCGTCTCAAACATTGAAAACTGAATTACATTTTTGTTCAGTAACAGTTACAGTTTTCTTATTGGTTTTTTGCTTATATCTCGAAAACAGTTACTTCTATCAATTTTTATCTTTCTTTTAAAATTAAAGCTGATAAAATTTCCTACAAAATAGTTATTTGCATTTTTCATGTAAGACTAACCATAAGCGAGATATAAGTTTAAAAATTATTAATATTTAAAAAAAAAGTGCTTTAACAGAAAATGTCTTGTGATTTAAAATACACTTAATTTATTGGGTCCAATACTTTATTAGAAGAAAAAGGAGGTGACATAAAAGTCGCTGAAGTCTTCAGAGTCGTTTTTAGTCGTCATATTAATAACAATAACATTAATAATAATAATAACGCTGCATTTTCGTCTTCGTCTCAAACATTGAAAACTGAATTACATTTTTGTTCAGTAACAGTTACAGTTTTTTTATTGGTTTTTTGCTTATATCTCGAAAACAGTTACTCCTATCAATTTTTATCTTTCTTTCAAAATTAAAGCTGATAAAATTTCCTACAAAATAGTTATTTGCATTTCTTTTGTAAGACCAACCATAAGCGAGTTATAGAGTTGGATATAAATAATCTTTAACAAAAATTTGCTTTAAAATATTATGTTTGAAAAACCGAAATTAAACTAAATTAATTGAGTCTAACACTTTAGTATAGGAAAAAGGAGAAGACATAAAAGTCACCAAAGTCTTCAGAGTCGTTTTTAGTCGTCATATTAATAACAATAACATTAATAATAATAATAACGCTGCATTTTCGTCTTCGTCTCAAACATTGAAAACTGAATTAAATTTTTGTTCAGTAACAGTTACAGTTTTCTTATTGGTTTTTTGCTTATATCTCGAAAACAGTTACTCCTATCAATTTTTATCTTTCTTTCAAAATTAAAGCTGATAAAATTTCCTACAAAATAGTTATTTGCATTTTTCTTGTAAGACCAACCATAAGCGAGTTATAGAGTTAGATATAAATAATATTTAACAAATGTTATTGTTATTAATATGACGACTAAAGACGACTCTGAAACCTTTAGTGACATTTATGTCTTCTCCTTTTATTATATTTATTTTTATTTATATAATTATTTTGTAGGAAATTTTATCAGCTTTAATTTTAAAAGAAAGATAAAAATTGATAGGAGTAACTGTTTTCGAGATATAAGCAAAAAACCAATAAGAAAACTGTAACTGTTACTGAACAAAAATGTAATTCAGTTTTCAATGTTTGAGACGAAGACGAAAATGCAGCATTTAAAATCGACTCTGAAGACTTCAGTGACTTATATGTCACCTCCTTTTTCTTCTAATAAAGTATTGGACCTAATAAATTAAGTGTATTTTAAATCACAAAACATTTTCTGTTAAAGCACTTTTTTTTTAAATATTAATTATTTTCAAACTTATATCTCGCTTATGGTTAGTCCTACATGAGAAATGCAAATAACTATTTTGTAGGAAATTTTATCAGCTTTAATTTTAGTAAAAAATAAAAATTGATAAGAGTAACTGTTTTCGAGATATAAGCAAGAAACCAAAAAACTGTTACCTTAATTAAGCGATTGCATATAAGCAAATTTAGTACTATTAGTATTATTATTATTAATGTTATTGTTATTAATATGACGACTAAAGACGACTCTGAAACCTTTAGTGACATTTATGTCTTCTCCTTTTATTATATTTATTTTTATTTATATAATTATTTTGTAGGAAATTTTATCAGCTTTAATTTTAAAAGAAAGATAAAAATTGATAGGAGTAACTGTTTTCGAGATATAAGCAAAAAACCAATAAGAAAACTGTAACTGTTACTGAACAAAAATGTAATTCAGTTTTCAATGTTTGAGACGAAGACGAAAATGCAGCATTTAAAATCGACTCTGAAGACTTCAGTGACTTATATGTCACCTCCTTTTTCTTCTAATAAAGTATTGGACCTAATAAATTAAGTGTATTTTAAATCACAAAACATTTTCTGTTAAAGCACTTTTTTTTTAAATATTAATTATTTTCAAACTTATATCTCGCTTATGGTTAGTCCTACATGAAAAATGCAAATTACTATTTTGTAGGAAATTTTATCAGCTTTAATTTTAGTAAAAAGATAAAAATTGATAGGAGTAACTGTTTTCGAGATGTAAGCAAGAGACCAAAAAACTGTTACCTTAATTAAGCGCTTGCATATAAGCAAATTTAGTACTAAAAACAACTCTGAAGACTTTGGTGACTTTTATGTCTTCTCATTTTTCCTCTACTAAAGTGTTTGACCCAATTAATTTAGTTTAATATCGGTTTTTCAAACATTTTATTTTAAAGCAAATTTTTGTTAAAGATTATTTATATCCAACTCTATAACTCGCTTATGGTTGGTCCTACAAAAAAATGCAAATAACTATTTTGTAGAAAATTTTATCAGCTTTAATTTTGAAAGAAAGATAAAAATTAATAGGAGTAACTGTTTTCGAGATATAAGCAAAAAACCAATAAAAAAACTGTAACTGTTACTGAACAAAAATGTAATTCAGTTTTCAATGTTTGAGACGAAGACGAAAATGCAGCATTATTATTATTATTAATGTTATTGTTATTAATATGACGACTAAAAACGATTCTGAAGTCTTTGGTGACTTTTATGTCTTCTCATTTTTCCTATACTAAAGTGTTAGACTCAATTAATTTAGTTTAATTTCGGTTTTTCAAACATTATATTTTAAAGCAAATTTTTGTTAAAGATTATTTATATCCAACTCTATAACTCGCTTATTGTTGGTCTTACAAAAGAAATGCAAATAACTATTTTGTAGGAAATTTTATCAGCTTTAATTTTGAAAGAAAGATAAAAATTGATAGGAGTAATTGTTTTCGAGATATAAGCAAAAAACCAAAGTAAAAACTGTTACAGTTATTGAACAAAAATGTAAGTTTTCGAGATATAAGCAAGAAACTGTTACCTTAATTAAGCGCTTGCATATAAGCAAATTTAGTACTATTAGTATTATTATTATTAATGTTATTGTTATTGATATGACGACTAAGAACGACTCTCAAGACTTTGGTGACTTTTATGTCACCTCCTTTTTCTTCTAATAAAGTATTGGACCCAATAAATTAAGTGTATTTTAAATCACAAGACATTTTCTGTTAAAGCACTTTTTTTTTAAATATTAGTTATTTTTAAACTTATATCTCGCTTATGGTTAGTCCTACATGAAAAATGCAAATTACTATTTTGTAGGAAATTTTATTTTTTAGTTTTTCAAACATTTTATTTTAAAGCAAGTTTTTGTTAAATATTATTTATATCCAACTCTATAACTCGCTTATGGTTGGTCCTACAAGAAAAATGCAAATAACTATTTTGTAGGAAATTTTATCAGCTTTAATTTTGAAAGAAAGATAATAATTGATAGGAATAATTGTTTTCGAGATATAAGCAAAAAACCAAAGTGAAAACTGTTACAGTAACTAAACAAAAATGTAATTCAGTTTTCAATGTTTGAGACGAAGACGAAAATGCAGCATTTAAAAACGACTCTGAAGACTTCTGTGACTTTTAAGTCACCTCCTTTTTCTTCTAATAATGTATTGGACCCAATAAATTAAGTGTATTTTAAATCACAAGACATTTTCTGTTAAAGCACTTTTTTTTAAATATTGATTATTTTCAAACTTATATCTCGCTTATGGTTAGTCCTACATGAAAAATGCAAATGACTATTTTGTAGGAAATTTTATCAGCTTTAATATTAGTAAACAGATAAAAATTGATAGGAGTAACTGTTTTCGAGATATAAGCAAGAAACCAAAAAACTGTTACCTTAATAAAGCGCTTGCATATAAGCAAATTTAGTACTATTAGTATTATTATTATTAATGTTATTGTTATTAATATGACGACTAAAAACGACTCTGAAGACTTTGGTGACTTTTATGTCTTCTCCTTTTTCCTATACTAAAGTGTTAGTCTTAATTAATTTAGTTTAATTTCGGTTTTTCAAACATTTTATTTTAAAGCAAATTTTTGTTAAAGATTATTTATATCCAACTCTATAACTCGCTTATGGTTGGTCCTACAAAAAAAATGCCAATAACTATTTTGTAGGAAATTTTATCAGCTTTGATTTTGAAAGAAAGATAAAAATTGATAATAGTAACTGTTTTCGAGATATAAGCAAAAAACCAATAAGAAAACTGTAACTGTTACTAAACAAAAATGTAATTCAGTATTCAATGTTTGAGACAAAGACGAAAATGCAGCATTTAAAATCGACTCTGAAGACTTCAGTGACTTTTATGTCACCTCCTTCTTCTTCTAATAAAGTATTGGACCCATTAAATTAAGTGTATTTTAAATCACAAGACATTTTCTGTTAAAGCACTTTTTTTTTAAATATTAATTATTTTCAAACTTATATCTCGCTTATGGTTAGTCCTACATGAAAAATGCAAATTACTATTTTGTAGGAAATTTTATCAGCTTTAATTTTAGTAAAAAGATAAAAATTGATAGGAGTAACTGTTTTCGAGATATAAGCAAGAAACCAAAAAACTGTTACCTTAATAAAGCGCTTGCATATAAGCAAATTTAGTACTATTAGTATTATTATTATTAATGTTATTGTTATTAATATGACGACTAAAGACGACTCTGAAACATTTAGTGACTTTTATGTCTTCTCCTTTTTCCTATACTAAAGTGTTAGACTCAATTAATTTAGTTTAATTTCGGTTTTTCAAACATTTTATTTTAAAGCAAATTTTTGTTAAAGATTATTTATATCCAACTCTATAACTCGCTTATGGTTGGTCTTACAAAAGAAATGCAAATAACTATTTTGTAGGAAATTTTATCAGCTTTAATTTTAAAAGAAAGATAATAATTGATAGGAGTAATTGTTTTCGAGATATAAGCAAAAAACCAAAGTGAAAACTGTTACAGTTACTGAACAAAAATGTAATTCAGTTTTCAATGTTTGAGACGAAGACGAAAATGCAGCATTTAAAAACGACTCTGAAGACTTCAGTGACTTTTATGTCACCTCCTTTTTCTTCTAATAGAGTATTGGTCCCAATAAATTAAGTGTATTTTAAATCACAAGACATTTTCTGTTAAAGCACTTTTTTTTAAATATTAATTATTTTCAAACTTCTATCTCGCTTATGGTTAGTCCTACATAAAAAATGCAAATAACTATTTTGTAGGAAATTTTATCAGCTTTAATTTTAGTAAAAAGATAAAAATTGATAGGAGTAACTGTTTTCGAGATATAAGCAAGAAACTGTTACCTTAATTAAGCGCTTGCATATAAGCAAATTTAGTAATATTAGTATTATTATTATTAATGTTATTGTTATTAATAGGACGACTAAAGACGACACTGAAACATTTAGTGACTTTTATGTCTTCTTCTTTTTCCTCTACTAAAGTGTTAGACACAATTAATTTAGTTTAATTCCGGTTTTTCAAGCATTTTATTTTAAAGCAAATTTTTGTTAAATATTATTTATATCCAACTCTATAACTCGTTTATGCTTGGTCCTACAAGAAAAATGTTAATAACTATTTTGTTGGAAATTTTATCAGCTTTAATTTTGAAAGAAAGATAAAATTTGATAGGAGTAACTGTTTTCGAGATATATGCAAAAAACCAATAAGAAAACTGTAACTGTTACTGAACAAAAATGTAACTCAGTTTTCAATGTTTGAGACGAAGACAAAAATGCAGCATTTATTTAAGAGTCGTTTTTAATCGTCATATTAATAACAATAACATTAATAATAATAATACTAATAATACTAAATTTGCTTATATGCAAACGCTTAATTAAGGTAACAGTTTTTTGGTTTCTTGATTATATCTCGAAAACAGTTACTCCTATCAATTTTTATTTTTTACTAAAATTAAAGCTGATAAAATTTCCTACAAAATAGTTATTTGCATTTTTCATGTAGAACTAACCATAAGCGAGATATAAGTTTGAAAATAATTAATATTTAAAAAAAAGTGCTTTAACAGAAAATGTCTTGTGATTTAAAATTCACTTAATTTATTGGGTCCAATACTTTATTAGAAGAAAAAGGAGGTGACATAAAAGTCACTGACGTCTTCAGAGTCGTTTTTAAATGCTGCATTTTTGTCTTCGTCTCAAACATTGAAAACTGAGTTACATTTTTGTTCAGTAACAGTTACAGTTTTCTTATTGGTTTTTTGCTTATATCTCGAAAACAGTTACTCCTATCAAATTTTATCTTTCTTTCAAAATTAAAGCTGATAAAATTTCCAACAAAATAGTTATTTACATTTTTCTTGTAGGACCAAGCATAAACGAGTTATAGAGTTGGATATAAATAATATTTAACAAAAATTTGCTTTAAAATAAAATGCTTGAAAAACCGGAATTAAACTAAATTAATTGTGTCTAACACTTTAGTAGAGGAAAAAGGAGAAGACATAAAAGTCACTAAATGTTTCAGAGTCGTCTTTAGTCGCCCTATTAATAACAATAACATTAATAATAATAATACTAATATTACTAAATTTGCTTATATGCAAGCGCTTAATTAAGGTAACAGTTTCTTGCTTATATCTCGAAAACAGTTACTCCTATCAATTTTTATCTTTTTACTAAAATTAAAGCTGATAAAATTTCCTACAAAATAGTTATTTGCATTTTTTATATAGGACTAACCATAAGCGAGATAGAAGTTTGAAAATAATTAATATTTAAAAAAAAAGTGCTTTAACAGAAAATGTCTTGTGATTTAAAATACACTTAATTTATTGGGACCAATACTCTATTAGAAGAAAAAGGAGGTGACATAAAAGTCACTGAAGTCTTCAGAGTCGTTTTTAAATGCAGCATTTTCGTCTTCGTCTCAAACATTGAAAGCGAATTACATTTTTGTTCAGTAACTTTAACAGTTTTCACTTTGGTTTTTTGCTTATATCTCGAAAACAATTACTCCTATCAATTTTTATCTTTCTTTCAAAATTAAAGCTGATAAAATTTCCTACAAAATAGTTATTTGCATTTCTTTTGTAAGACCAACCATAAGCGAGTTATAGAGTTGGATATAAATAATCTTTAACAAAAATTTGCTTTAAAATAAAATGTTTGAAAAACCGAAATTAAACTAAATTAATTGGGTCTAACACTTTAGTATAGGAAAAAGGAGAAGACATAAAAGTCACTAAATGTTTCAGAGTCGTCTTTAGTCGTCATATTAATAACAATAACATTAATAATAATAATACTAATAGTACTAAATTTGCTTATATGCAAGCGCTTTATTAAGGTAACAGTTTTTTGGTTTCTTGCTTATATCTCGAAAACAGTTACTCCTATCAATTTTTACCTTTTTTTCAAAATTAAAGATGATAAAATTTCCTACAAAATAGTTATTTTCATTTTTTTGTAGGACCAACCATAAGCGAGTTATAGAGTTGGATATAAATAATCTTTAACAAAAATTTGCTTTAAAATAAAATATTTGAAAAACCGATATTAAACTAAATTAATTGGGTCTAACACTTTAGTAGAGAAAAAAGGAGAAGACATAAAAATCACCAAAGTCTTCAGAGTTGTTTTTAGTACTAAATTTGCTTATATGCAAGCGCTTAATTAAGGTAACAGTTTTTTGGTTTCTTGCTTATATCTCGAAAACAGTTACTCCTATCAATTTTTATCTTTTTACTAAAATTAAAGCTGATAAAATTTCCTACAAAATAGTAATTTGCATTTTTCAAGTAGGACTAAACATAAGCGAGATATAAGTTTAAAAATAATTAATATTTAAAAAAAAAGTGCTTTAACAGAAAATGTCTTGTGATTTAAAATACACTTAATTTATTGGGTCCAATACTTTATTAGAAGAAAAAGGAGGTGACATAAAAGTCACCAAAGTCTTGAGAGTCGTTCTTAGTCGTCATATCAATAACAATAACATTAATAATAATAATAATACTAATAGTACTAAATTTGCTTATATGCAAGCGCTTAATTAAGGTAACAGTTTCTTGCTTATATCTCGAAAACTTACATTTTTGTTCAGTAACTGTAACAGTTTTTACTTTGGTTTTTTGCTTATATCTCGAAAACAATTACTCCTATCAATTTTTATTTTTCTTTCAAAATTAAAGCTGATAAAATTTCCTACAAAATAGTTATTTGCATTTCTTTTGTAAGACCAACCATAAGCGAGTTATAGAGTTGGATATAAATAATCTTTAACAAAAATTTGCTTTAAAATATAATGTTTGAAAAACCGAAATTAAATTGAGTCTAACACTTTAGTATAGGAAAATGAGAAGACATAAAAGTCACCAAAGTCTTCAGAGTCGTTTTTAGTCGTCATATTATTAACAATAACATTAATAATAATAATAATGCTGCATTTTCGTCTTCGTCTCAAACATTGAAAACTGAATTACATTTTTGTTCAGTAACAGTTACAGTTTTCTAATTGGTTTTTTGCTTATATATCGAAAACAGTTACTCCTATCAATTTTTATCTTTCTTTCAAAATTAAAGCTGATAAAATTTCCAACAAAATAGTTATTTGCATTTTTCTTGTAGGACCAACCATAAGCGAGTTATAGAGTTGGATATAAATAATATTTAACAAAAACTTGCTTTAAAATAAAATGTTTTAAAAACTAAAATTAAACTAAATTAATTGTGTCTAACACTTTAGTAGAGGAAAAAGGAGAAGACATAAAGTTCACTAAAGGTTTCAGAGTCGTCTTTTGTCGTCATATTAATAACAATAACATTAATAATAATACTAATAGTACTAAATTTGCTTACATGCAAACGCTTAATTAGGGTAACAGTTTTTTGGTTTCTTGCTTATATCTGGAAAACAGTTACTTATATCAATTTTTATCTTTTTACTAAAATTAAAGCTGATAAAATTTTCTACAAAATAGTTATTTGCATTTTTCATGTAAGACTAACCATAAGCGAGATATAAGTTTAAAAATTATTAATATTTAAAAAAAAAGTGCTTTAACAGAAAATGTCTTGTGATTTAAAATACACTTAATTTATTGGATCCAATACTTTATTAGAAGAAAAAGGAGGTGACATAAAAGTCACTGAAGTCTTCAGAGTCGTTTTTAAATGCTGCATTTTCGTCTTCGTCTCAACATTGAAAACTCAATTACATTTTTGTTCAGTAACTGTAACAGTTTTTACTTGGGTTTTTTGCTTATATCTCGAAAACAATTACTCCTATCAATTTTTATCTTTTTTTCAAAATTAAACCTGATAAAATTTCCTACAAAATAGTTATTTGCATTTTTCATGTAGGACTAACCATAAGCGAGATATAAGTTTGAAAATAATTAATATTTAAAAAAAAAGTGCTTTAACAGAAAATGTCTTGTGATTTAAAATACACTTAATTTAATGGGTCCAATACTTTATTAGAAGAAAAAGGAGGTGACATAAAAGTCACTGAAGTCTTCAGAGTCGTTTTTAAATGCTGCATTTTCGTCTTCGTCTCAAACATTGAAAACTAAATTACATTTTTGTTCAGTAACTGTAACAGTTTTTACTTTGGTTTTTTGCTTATATCTCGAAAACAATTACTCCTATCAATTTTTGTCTTTCTTTCAAAATCAAAGCTGATAAAATTTCCTACAAAATAGTTATTGGCATTTTTTTTGTAGGACCAACCATAAGCGAGTTATAGAGTTGGATATAAATAATCTTTAACAAAAATTTGCTTTAAAATAAAATGTTTGAAAAACCGAAATTAAACTAAATTAATTAAGACTAACACTTTAGTTGAGGAAAAAGGAGAAGACATAAAAGTCACCAAAGTTTTGAGAGTTGTTTTTAGTCGTCATATTAATAACAATAACATTAATAATAATAATACTAATAGTACTAAATTTGCTTATATGCAAGCGCTTTATTAAGGTAACAGTTTATTGGTTTTTTGCTTATATCTCGAAAACAGTTACTCCTATCAATTTTTATTTTTTTACTAAAATTAAAGCTGATAAAATTTCCTACAAAATAGTTATTTGTATTTTTCTTGTAGGACCAAGCATAAGCGAGTTATAGAGATAGATATAAATAATATTTAACAAAAATTTGCTTTAAAATAAAATGTTTGAAATACTGAGATTAAACTAAATTAATTGTGTCTAACACTTTAGTATAGGAAAAAGGAGAAGACATAAAAATCACCAAAGTCTTCAGAGTCGTTTTTAGTCGTCATATTAATAACAATAACATTAATAATAATAATACTAATAGTACTAAATTTGCTTATATGCAAGCGCTTTATTAAGGTAACAGTTTTTTGGTTTCTTGCTTATATCTCGAAAACAGTTACTCCTATCAATTTTTATCTGTTTACTAAAATTAAAGCTGATAAAATTTTCTACAAAATAGTTATTTGCATTTTTCATGTAGGACTAACCATAAGCGAGATATAAGTTTGAAAATAATCAATATTTAAAAAAAAGTGCTTTAACAGAAAATGTCATGTGATTTAAAATACACTTAATTTATTGGGTCCAATACATTATTAGAAGAAAAAGGAGGTGACTTAAAAGTCACAGAAGTCTTCAGAGTCGTTTTTAAATGCTGCATTTTCGTCTTCGTCTCAAACATTGAAAACTGAATTACATTTTTGTTTAGTAACTGTAACAGTTTTCACTTTGGTTTTTTGCTTATATCTCGAAAACAATTATTCCTATCAATTTTTATCTTTCTTTCAAAATTAAAGCTGATAAAATTTCCTACAAAATAGTTATTTGCATTTTTCTCGTAGGACCAACCATAAGCGAGTTATAGAGTTGGATATAAATAATATTTAACAAAAACTTGCTTTAAAATAAAATGTTTGAAAAACTAAAAAATAAAATTTCCTACAAAATAGTAATTTGCATTTTTCATATAGGACTAACCATAAGCGAGATATAAGTTTAAAAATAATTAATATTTAACAAAAAAGTGCTTTAACAGAAAATGTCTTGTGATTTAAAATACACTTAATTTATTGGGTCCAATACTTTATTAGAAGAAAAAGGAGGTGACATAAAAGTCACCAAAGTCTTGAGAGTCGTTCTTAGTCGTCATATCAATAACAATAACATTAATAATAAGAATACTAATAGTACTAAATTTGCTTATATGCAAGCGCTTAATTAAGGTAACAGTTTCTTGCTTATATCTCGAAAACTTACATTTTTGTTCAGTAACTGTAACAATTTTTACTTTGGTTTTTTGCTTATATCTCGAAAACAATTACTCCTATCAATTTTTATCTTTCTTTCAAAATTAAAGCTGATAAAATTTCCTACAAAATAGTTAATTGCATTTCTTTTGTAAGACCAACCATAAGCGAGTTATAAGAGTTTTATATAAATAATCTTTAACAAAAATTTGCTTTAAAATATAATGTTTGAAAAACCGAAATTAAACTAAATTAATTGAGTCTAACACTTTAGTATAGGAAAAAGGAGAAGACATAAAAGTCACCAAAGTCTTCAGAGTCGTTTTTAGTCGTCATATTAATAACAATAACATCAATAATAATAATAATGCTGCATTTTCGTCTTCGTCTCAAACATTGAAAACTGAATTACATTTTTGTTCAGCAACAGTGACAGTTTTCTTATTGGTTTTTTGCTTATATCTCGAAAACAGTTACTCCTATCAATTTTTATCTTTCTTTCAAAATTAAAGCTGATAAAATTTCCTACAAAATAGTTATTTGCATTTTTCTTGTAGGACCAACCATAAGCGAGTTATAGAGTTGGGTATAAATAATATTTAACAAAAACTTGCTTTAAAATAAAATGTTTGAAAAACTAAAATTAAACTAAATTAATTGTGTCTAACACTTTAGTAGAGGAAAAAGGAGAAGAGATAAAGGTCACTAAAGGTTTCAGAGTCGTCTTTAGTCGTCATATTAATAACAATAACATTAATAATAATACTAATAGTACTAAATTTGCTTACATGCAAACGCTTAATTAAGGTAACAGTTTTTTGGTTTCTTGCTTATATCTGGAAAACAGTTACTTATATCAATTTTTATCTTTTTACTAAAATTAAAGCTGATAAAATTTTCTACAAAATAGTTATTTGCATTTTTCATGTAAGACTAAGCATAAGCGAGATATAAGTTTAAAAATGATTAATATTTAAAAAATAGTGCTTTAACAGAAAATGTCTTGTGATTTAAAATACACTTAATTTATTGGGTCCAATACTATATTAGAAGAAAAAGGAGGTGACATAAAAGTCGCTGAAGTCTTCAGAGTCGTTTTTAAATGCTGCATTTTCGTCTTCGTCTCAAACATTGAAAACTGAATTACATTTTTGTTCAGTAACTGTAACAGTTTTTACTTTGGTTTTTCGCTTATATCTCGAAAACAATTACTCATATCAATTTTTATCTTTCTTTCAAAATTAAAGCTGATAAAATTTCCTACAAAATAGTTATTTGCATTTCTTTTGTAAGACCAACCATAAGCGAGTTATAGAGTTGGATATAAATAATCTTTAACAAAAATTCGCTTTAAAATATAATGTTTGAAAAACCGAAATTAAACTAAATTAATTGAGTCTAACACTTTAGTATAGGAAAAAGGAGAAGACATAAAAGTCACCAAAGACTTCAGAGTCGTTTTTAGTCGTCATATTAATAACAATAACATTAATAATAATAATAATGCTGCATTTTTGTCTTCGTCTCAAAAATTGAAAACTGAATTACATTTTTGTTTAGTAACAGTTACAGTTTTCTTATTGGTTTTTTGCTTATATCTCGAAAACAGTTACTCCTATTAATTTTTATCTTTTTTTCAAAATTAAAGCTGATAAAATTTCCTACAAAATAGTTATTTGCATTTTTCTTGTAGGACCAACCATAAGCGAGTTATAGAGTTGGATATAAATAATATTTAACAAAAACTTGCTTTAAAATAAAATGTTTGAAAAACTAAAAAATAAAATTTCCTACAAAATAGTAATTTGCATTTTTCATGTAGGACTAACCATAAGCGAGATATAAGTTTAAAAATAATTAATATTTAAAAAAAAGTGTTTTCACAGAAAATGTCTTGTGATTTAAAATACACTTAATTTATTGGGTCCAATACTTTATTAGAAGAAAAAGGAGGTGACATAAAAGTCACCAAAGTCTTGAGAGTCGTTCTTAGTCGTCATATCAATAACAATAACATTAATAATAATAATACTAATAGTACTAAATTTGCTTATATGCAAGCGCTTAATTAAGGTAACAGTTTTTTGGTTTCTTGCTTATATCTGGAAAACAGTTACTTATATCAATTTTTATCTTTTTACTAAAATTAAAGCTGATAAAATTTTCTACAAAATAGTTATTTGCATTTTTCATGTAAGACTAAGCATAAGCGAGATATAAGTTTAAAAATGATTAATATTTAAAAAATAGTGCTTTAACAGAAAATGTCTTGTGATTTAAAATACACTTAATTTATTGGGTCCAATACTATATTAGAAGAAAAAGGAGGTGACATAAAAGTCGCTGAAGTCTTCAGAGTCGTTTTTAAATGCTGCATTTTCGTCTTCGTCTCAAACATTGAAAACTGAATTACATTTTTGTTCAGTAACTGTAACAGTTTTTACTTTGGTTTTTTGCATATATCTCGAAAACAATTACTCATATCAATTTTTATCTTTCTTTCAAAATTAAAGCTGATAAAATTTCCTACAAAATAGTTATTTGCATTTCTTTTGTAAGACCAACCATAAGCGAGTTATAGAGTTGGATATAAATAATCTTTAACAAAAATTCGCTTTAAAATATAATGTTTGAAAAACCGAAATTAAACTAAATTAATTGAGTCTAACACTTTAGTATAGGAAAAAGGAGAAGACATAAAAGTCACCAAAGACTTCAGAGTCGTTTTTAGTCGTCATATTAATAACAATAACATTAATAATAATAATAATGCTGCATTTTTGTCTTCGTCTCAAAAATTGAAAACTGAATTACATTTTTGTTTAGTAACAGTTACAGTTTTCTTATTGGTTTTTTGCTTATATCTCGAAAACAGTTACTCCTATTAATTTTTATCTTTTTTTCAAAATTAAAGCTGATAAAATTTCCTACAAAATAGTTATTTGCATTTTTCTTGTAGGACCAACCATAAGCGAGTTATAGAGTTGGATATAAATAATATTTAACAAAAACTTGCTTTAAAATAAAATGTTTGAAAAACTAAAAAATAAAATTTCCTACAAAATAGTAATTTGCATTTTTCATGTAGGACTAACCATAAGCGAGATATAAGTTTAAAAATAATTAATATTTAAAAAAAAAGTGTTTTCACAGAAAATGTCTTGTGATTTAAAATACACTTAATTTATTGGGTCCAATACTTTATTAGAAGAAAAAGGAGGTGACATAAAAGTCACCAAAGTCTTGAGAGTCGTTCTTAGTCGTCATATCAATAACAATAACATTAATAATAATAATACTAATAGTACTAAATTTGCTTATATGCAAGCGCTTAATTAAGGTAACAGTTTCTTGCTTATATCTCGAAAACTTACATTTTTGTTCAGTAACTGTAACAGTTTTTACTTTGGTTTTTTGCTTATATCTCAAAAACAATTACTCCTATCAATTTTTATCTTTCATTCAAAATTAAAGCTGATAAAATTTCCTACAAAATAGTTATTTGCATTTCTTTTGTAAGACCAACCATAAGCGAGTTATAGAGTTGGATAGAAATAATCTTTAACAAAAATTTGCTTTAAAATATAATGTTTGAAAAACCGAAATTAAACTAAATTAATTGAGTCTAACACTTTAGTATAGGAAAAAGGAGAAGACATAAAAGTCACCAAAGACTTTAGTGTCGTTTTTAGTCGTCATATTAATAACAATAACATTAATAATAATAATAATGCTGCATTTTCGTCTTCGTCTCAAACATTGAAAACTGAATTACATTTTTGTTCAGTAACAGTTACAGTTTTCTTATTGGTTTCTTGCTTATATCTCGAAAACAGTTACTTCTATCAATTTTTAACTTTTTTTCAAAATTAAAGCTGATAACATTTCCTACAAAATAGTTATTTGCATTTTTTTGTAGGACCAACCATAAGCGAGTTATAGAGTTGGATATAAATAATCTTTAACAAAAATTTTCTTTAAAATAAAATGTTTGAAAAACTAAAATTAAACCAAATTAATTGTGTCTAACACTTTAGTAGAGGAAAAAGGAGAAGACATAAAGGTCACTAAAGTCTTCAGAGTCGTTTTTAGTCGTCATATTAATAACAATAACATTAATAATAATAATACTAATAGTACTAAATTTGCTTATATGCAAGCGCTTAATTAATGTAACAGTTTTTTGGTTTCTAGCTTATATCTCGAAAACAGTTACACCTATCAAATTTTATCTTTCTTTCAAAATTAAAGCTGATAAAATTTCCAACAAAGTAATTATTTGCATTTTTCTTGTAGGACCAGGCATAAGCGAGTTATAGAGATGAATATAAATAATATCTAACAAAAATTTGCTTTAAAATAAAATGTTTGAAAAACTGAAATTAAACTAAATTAATTGTGTCTAACACTTTAGTGGAGGAAAAAGGAGAAGACATAAAAGTCTTTAAAGGTTTCAGAATCGTCTTTAGTCGTCATATTAATAACAATAACATTAATAAACTAATAGTACTAAATTTGCTTATATGCAAACGCTGCATTAAGGTAATAGTTTTTTGGTTTCTTGCTTATATCTCAAAAACAGTTACTCCTATCAATTTTTAACTTTTCACCAAAATTAAAGATGATAAAATTTCCTGCAAAATAGTTATTTGCATTTTTCATGTAGAACAAACCATAAGCGAGATATAAGTTTGAAAATAATTAATAATTAAAAAAAAAATGTGTTTTAACAGAAAATGTCTTGTTATTTAAAATACACTTAATTTATTGGGTCCAATACTTAATTAGAAAAAAAAGGAGGTGCAAATAACTATTTTGTTGGAAATTTTATTAGCTTTAATTGTGAAAGAAAGATAAAATTTGATAGGAGTAACTGTTTTCGAGATATAAGCAAAAAACCAATAAGAAAACTGTAACTGTTACTGAACAAAAATGTAATTCAGTTTTCAATGTTTGAGACGAAGACAAAAATGCAGCATTTAAAAACGACTCTGAAAACTTTAGTGACTTTTATGTCACCTCCTTTTTCTTCTAATAAAGTATTAGACCCAATAAATTAAGTGTATTATAAATCACAAGACATTTTCTGTTAAAACACTTTTTTTTAATTATTAATTACTTTCAAACTTATATCTCGCTTATGGTTAGTTCTACATGAAAAATGCAAATAACTATTTTGTAGGAAATTTTATCACCTTTAATTTTGGTGAAAAAGTAAAAATTGATAGGAGTAACTGTTTTCGAGATATAAGCAAAAAACAAAAAAACTGTTACTTTAATTAAGCGCTTGCATATAAGCAAATTTAGTACTACTAGTATTGTTATTATAAATGTTATTGTTATTAATATGACGACTAAAGACAACTCTAAGACTTTAGTGACTTCTATGTCTCCTCCTTTTTCCTCTACTAAAGTGTTAGACACAATTAATTTAGTTTAATTTCAGTTTTTCAAACATTTTATTTTAAAGCAAATTTTTGTTAAATATTAAAAACTATAAAATGGCTTAGATTGCCTAAAAACACACATCACACATGATCTTTTGCATAGAAATGAGAAAACGCTCATATAACACAAAATAAGCTTCATTTTTGCTTAGAAAACTAAGCTTACTTTTATTACTACTATTATTATTATTTTTATTATTATTATTATTATTATTATTACTATTATTATTATTATTATTATTATTATTATTATTATTATTATTATTATTAATATTATTATTATTAAAAACCGATTATAACTTTTGTATAGTAAATGTTTTTATACCAGTTTTAAAATGAGTTATTAATTTTAGACAATTTCTTGCCTAAAAACACAGATCACAGATGATTTCTTGCATAGAAATGAGAAAACGCTCATATAACACAAAAAGAGCTTCATGTTTGCTTAGAAAACTAAGCTTACTTTTATTACTATTATTATTTTTATTATTATTATTATTATTATTACTATTATTAGTATTATTATTTTTATTATTATTATTATTATTATTATTATTATTATTATTATTATTATTATTATTATTATTATTATTATTATTATTATTATTATTATTATTATTATTATTATTATTATTATTATTATTATTGTTATTATTATTATTATTATTAAAAACTTATATTAAACAGACAGAAAACGTCGTATTCTGACACAAAAAAACGAATTACGTTATAGACTTGACGAGAACGGCGTATCTCGGACTCTTATAGGACTCTTATAGGGTCAAAAAGTATCAGTTTGGATTAAAATAAATTATTTTTGTTGACTCTCAGTCTGAATTGTTCATCAGTTCAAACAAAAACGGCTTATTTTATACGATCTTTTGCTTTGAACAAGAAAACTTACATCGAACAGACTAAAAACGTATTAATCTGGCATAAAAGAGCAATTTATGTATCATTTTAGATAAAGGCAGCTAATCCTATTCGTTTCATTGCTTAAAATAGACAAAATTGTTAATAAATCTAACAAAAACGCTGTATTCTAGCACAAAATTCTAATTACATTATAGTTTCGACGAGAATAGCTTATTTGGAATGATTCTATGCTTCCAAACGAGTAAATTTTTATTAAACAATCAAACATCATGTTTTGTCCTATAAAGACATTTTATATTGCAGTCAGTTTGTATTAAAACAAAATATTTTCGTTGATTCTTTGTTAGAAGCAGCAAACCTAACATTAAAGAATCTGAAAACTTTGTATTCGAACACAAACCACCGAATTTTGTATCAGTTTAGACAAAAACGGTTGATTTTCGACAATATTTTGCTTTGAACAAGAAAACTAATATCAAACTGACTAAAAACGTCTTATTTTAGCACAAAACAAAAGATTTGCGTTATAGTCTTAAAGCTGATTCATGCCACAGTTTGGATAAAAACCAATTATTTTTGTTAATTCATTGTTACAAACAAGAAACTTTACATCAAAGAAACTGAAAACCCTTTATTCAGGCACAGAAATTCGAATTACGTTTCAGTCTGAACAAAAACTGCTTATTTTAGACGATCTTTTGTTTTGAAAACGAAAACTTACATTAAAAAGATTAAAAACGTCTTATTCTGGCTAAAAACTGCAAATTATATATTACTCTAGATAAAAGCAATTTATCCTGATTACTCCTTTACTTAGAATAGAGTAAACTTGTATAAAACTTAATGAAAACTTTAAATTTCGTCTCAAAGAAATAATTTGCGTTATAGTTTTGACCAGCACTGTTTATTTCAAACGAATTTATGATTCGAAACTAATGAACTTTTATGAGGCAGATGCAAAACCACATATTACCATATAAAGCGTTGTTTTAAAGCTAAGTATTACCTTTTGCAACAAGAAATTTCACGTCAAAGAAACTGAAAACTTCGTATCCATGCATAAATATCGAATTACGTATCAGTTTAGGCAAATACAGCTTATTTTAAACGATTCCTTGCTATAAACAAGAAAAATTTTATCAAGCATATTGAAAACGTCTTATTCTCGAAAATAAGAGCAAATTATGTATCAGTTTTAACAAAAGCGGATTACTCTGTTTGATTCTATGCTTAGAGTATAGTAAACTACTATAAAACGTAATGAAAACTCTATATTCAAGCTCAAAAGAACAAATTACGTTATAGTTTTGGCAAAAAAAAATATTTCCGACGATTACATACTTCGAAGTAAGCAAACTTTAATTGAACAAGTGCAAAAGCTAATACTTTGCTTTAAAATAACGATTTATGTGGTAATATGGTATTTTGCATCTGTCCTATAAAAGTTTACTCGTTTCGCTCCATTGAATCATTCGAAATAAATTATTTTGACACAACAACAACGAAAATAATTTGTTTTTGTTTAAACTGTAACATAAGTCGCTTTTATAAAACGAACTAAGACGTTTGGCATCTGTTTAGTGAAAGTTTTCTCGTTTGGGGGCATAAAATCGTTTGAAATTAACAGTTCTGGTCAAAACTATAACGTAAATTATTTCTTTGTATCACTTTAAAGATTTGCGTTATAGTCTTGACGAGAACTGTTAATTTCAAACGATTCTATGCTTTGAAACCAGTATACTTTCACTGAACAGAGGCAGAACGTATGATTTCACCTTTAAATAACGATTTATGTCACAGTTTGGATTAAAACCAATGATTTTCGTTTATTCATTGTTACAAACAAGAAACTTTACATCAAAGAAACTGAAAACCTCTTATTCAGGCCCAGAAAATCAAATTACGTTTCAGTCTAGACACAAATTGCTTATTTAAGACGATTCTTTCTTTTGAACACGAAAACTTACATTAAAAAGATTAAAAACGTCTTATTCTGGCTCAAAACTGCAAATTATGTATTACTTTGGATAAAAGCAGTTTATCCTGATTACTCCTTTGCTTAGAATAGAGCAAACTTGTAGAAAACTTAATGAAAACTTTAAATTTCGTCTCAAAGAAATAATTTACGTTATAGTTTTGACCAGAACTGTTAATTTCAAACGATTTTGTCCCCAAACGAGAAAACTTTCACTAAACAAATGCCAAACGTCTTAGTTCGTTTTATAAAAGCGACTTATGATACAGTTTAAACAAAAACAAATTATTTTCGTTGTTGTTGTGTCAAAATAATTTATTTCGAATGATTCAATGGAGCGAAACAAGTAAACTTTTATAGGACAGATGCAAAATACCATATTACCACATAAATCGTTATTTTAAAGCAAAGTATTAGCTTTTGCACTTGTTCAATTAAAGTTTGCATACTTCGAAGTATGTAATCCTCCGAAATATTTTTTTTTTGCCAAAACTATAACGTAATTTGTTCTTTTGAGCTTGAATATAGAGTTTTCATTACGTTTTATAGTAGTTTACTCTACTCTAAGCATAGAATCAAACAGAGTAATCCACTTTTGTTAAAACTGATACATAATTTGCTCTTATTTTCGAGAATAAGACGTTTTTAATTAGCTTGATAAAATTTTTTTTGTTTATAGCAAGGAATCGTTTAAAATAAGCTGTATTTGCCTAAACTGATACGTAATTCGATATTTATGCATGGATACGAAGTTTTCAGTTTCTTTGACGTGAAATTTCTTGTTGCAAAAGGTAATACTTTGCTTTAAAACAACGCTTTATATGGTAATATGTGGTTTTGCATCTGCCCCATAAAAGTTCATTAGTTTCGAATTATAAATTCGTTTGAAATAAACAGTGCTGGTCAAAACTATAATGTAAATTATTTCTTTGAGACAAAATTTAAAGTTTTCATTAAGTTTTATACAAGTTTGCTCTATTCTAAGCAAAGGAGTAATCAGGATAAATTGTTTTTATCTAGAGTAATATATAATTTGCAGTTTTCAGCCAGAATAAGACGTTTTTAATCTTTTTAATGTAAGTTTTCGTGTTCAAAACAAAGGATCGTCTAAAATAAGCAGTTTTTGTCCAGACTGAAACGTAATTCGAATTTCTGTGCCTGAATAAGGGGTTTTCAGTTTCTTTGATGTAAGGTTTCTTGTTTGTAACAATGAATTAACAAAAATATTTGGTTTTTATCCAAACTGTGGCATGAATCAGCTTTAAGACTATAACGCAAATCTTTTGTTTTGTGCTAAAATAAGACGTTTTTAGTCAGTTTGATATAAGTTTTCTTGTTGAAAGCAAAATATTGTCGAAAATCAACCGTTTTTGTCTAAACTGCTACAAAATTCGGTGGTTTGTGTCCGAATACAAAGTTTTCAGATTCTTTAATGTTAGGTTTGCTGCTTCTAACAAAGAATCAACGAAAATATTTTGTTTTAATACAAACTGCAATATAAAATGTCTTTATAGGACAAAACATGATGTTTGGCATCTGTTTAATAAAAATTTACTCGTTTGGAAGCATAGAATCATTCCAAATAAGGTATTCTCGTCGAAACTATAATGTAATTAGTATTTTGTGCTAGAATACAGCGTTTTTGTTAGATTTTTTAACAATTTTGTCTATTTTAGGCAATGAAACGAAAAGGATTAGCTGCCTTTATCCAAAGTGATACATAAATTGCTCTTTTATGCCAGATTAATACGTTTTTAGTCTGTTCGATGTAAGTTTTCTTGTTCAAAGCAAAAGATCGTCTAAAATAAGCCGTTTTTGTTTGAACTGATGAACCATTCAGACTGAGAGTCAACAAAAATAATTTGTTTTAATCCAAACTGATACTTTTTGACCCTATAAGAGTCCTATAAGGGTCCGAGATACGCCGCTCTCGTCAAGTCTATAACGTAATTCGTTTTTATGTGTCAGAATACGACGTTTTCTGTCTGTTTAATATAAGTTTTTAATAATAGTAATAATAATAATAATAATAACAATAATAATAATAATAATAATAATAATAATAATAATAATAATAATAATATTAATAATAATAAAAATAATAGTAATAAAAGTAAGCTTAGTTTTCTAAGCAAAAATGAAGCTTATTTTGTGTGTTATATGAGCGTTTTCTCATTTCTATGCAAGAAATCATCTGTGATCTGTGTTTTTAGGCAAAAAATTGTCTAAAATTAATACTCATTTTAAAACTGGTATAAAAACATTTACTATACAAAAGTTAATAATAATAATAATAATAATATCAATAATAATAATAATAGTAATAATAATAATAATAATAATAATAATAAAAATAATAATAGTAATAAAAGTAAGCTTAGTTTTCTAAGCAAAAATGAAGCTTATTTTGTGTGTTATATGAGCGTTTTCTCATTTCTATGCAAGAGATCATCTGTGATTTGTGTTTTTAGGCAAGAAATTGTCTAAAATTAATAACTCATTTTAAAACTGGTATAAAAACATTTACTATACAAAAGTTAATAATAATAATAATAATAATAATATAATTAATAATAATAATAATAACAATAATAATAATATTAATAATAATAATAATAATAACAATAATATTAATAATAATAATAATAATAGTAATAAAAGTAAGCTTAGTTTTCTAAGCAAAAATGAAGCTTATTTTGTGTGTTATATGAGTGTTTTCTCATTTCTATGCAAAAGATCATCTGTGATCTGTGTTTTTAGGCAAGAAATTGTCTAAAATTAATAACTCATTTTAAAACTGGTATAGAAACATTTACTATACAAAAGTTAATAATAATAATAATAATAATAATAATAATAATAATAATAATAATAATAATAATAATAATAATAATAATAATACTTTTAGTAAGGAAAAATGGAGCTTATTTTGTGTGTTACATGAGCGTTTTCTCATTTCTATGCAAAAGATCATGTGTGATCTGTGTTTTTAGGCAATCTAAGCCATTTTATAGTTTTGAATATTTAACAAAAATTAGCTTTAAAATAAAATGTTTGAAAAACTGAAATTAAACTAAATTAATTGTGTCTAACACTTTAGTAGAGGAAAAAGGAGGAGACATAAAAGTCACAAAAGTCTTAGAGTTGTCTTTAGTCGTCACATTAATAACAATAACATTTATAATAACAATACTAGTAGTACTAAATTTGCTTATATGCAAGCGCTTAATTAAGGTAACAGTTTTTTTGTTTTTTGCTTATTTCTCGAAAACAGTTACTCCTATGAATTTTTACTTTTTCACCAAAATTAAAGGTGATAAAATTTCCTACAAAATAGTTATTTGCATTTTTCATGTAGAACTAACCATAAGCGAGATATAAGTTAAATAATTAATAATTGAAAAAAAGTGTTTTAACAGAGAATGTTTTGTGATTTAAAATACACTTATTTTATTGGGTCCAATACTTTGTTAGAAGAAAAGAAGGTGACATAAAAGTCACTGAGTTACAGTTTTCTTATTGGTTTTTTGCTTATATCTCGAAAACAGTTACACCTATCAAATTTTACCTTTCTTTCAAAATTAAAGCTGATAAAATTTCCAACAAAGTAATTATTTGCATTTTTCTTGTAGGACCACGCATAAACGAGTTATAGAGTTGGATATAAATAATATTTAACAAAAATTTGCTTTAAAATAAAATGCTTGAAAAACCGGAATTAAACTAAATTAATTGGGTCTAACACTAGTAGAGGAAAAAGGAGGAGACGTAAAAGTCACCAAAGTTTTCAGAGTCGTTTTTAATCGTCATATTAATAACAATAACATTAATAATAATAATACTATTAGTACTAAATTTGCTTATATGCAAACGCTTAATTAAGGTAACAGTTTTTTGGTTTCTTGATTATATCTCGAAAACAGTTACTCCAATCAATTTTTATCTTTTTACTAAAATTAAAGCTGATAAAATTTCCTACAAAATAGTTATTTGCATTTTTCATGTAGGACTAACCATAAGCGAGATATAAGTTTGAAAATAATTAATATTTAAAAAAAAAGTGCTTTAACAGAAAATGTCTTGTGATTTAAAATACACTTAATTTATTGGGTCCAATACTTTATTAGAAGAAAAAGGAGGTGACATAAAAGTCACTGACGGCTTCAGAGTCGTTTTTAAATGCTGCATTTTTGTCTTCGTCTCAAACATTGAAAACTGAGTTACATTTTTGTTCAGTAACAGTTACAGTTTTCTTATTGGTTTTTTGCTTATATCTCGAAAACAGTTACTCCTATCAAATTTTATCTTTCTTTCAAAATTAAAGCTGATAAAATTTCCAACAAAATAGTTATTTACATTTTTCTTGTAGGACCAAGCATAAACGAGTTATAGAGTTGGATATAAATAATATTTAACAAAAATTTGCTTTAAAATAAAATGCTTGAAAAACCGGAATTAATCTAAATTAATTGTGTCTAACACTTTAGTAGAGGAAAAAGAAGAAAACATAAAAGTCACTAAATGTTTCAGAGTCGTCTTTAGTCGCCCTATTAATAACAATAACATTAATAATAATAATACTAATATTACTAAATTTGCTTATATGCAAGCACTTAATTAAGGTAACAGTTTCTTGCTTATATCTCGAAAACAGTTACTCCTATCAATTTTTATCTTTTTACTAAAATTAAAGCTGATAAAATTTCCTACAAAGTAGTTATTTGCATTTTTTATGTAGGACTAACCATAAGCGAGATAGAAGTTTGAAAATAATTAATATTTAAAAAAAAAGTGCTTTAACAGAAAATGTCTTGTGATTTAAAATACACTTAATTTATTGGGACCAATACTCTATTAGAAGAAAAAGGAGGTGACATAAAAGTCACTGAAGTTTTCAGAGTCGTTTTTAAATGCTGCATTTTCGTCTTCGTCTTCGTCTCAAACTGAAAACTGAATTACATTTTTGTTCAGTAACTGTAACAGTTTTCACTTTGGTTTTTTGCTTATATCTCGAAAACAATTACTCCTATCAATTTTTATCTTTCTTTCAAAATTAAAGCTGATAAAATTTCCTACAAATAGTTATTTGCATTTCTTTTGTAAGACCAACCATAAGCGAGTTATAGAGTTGGATATAAATAATCTTTAACAAAAATTTGCTTTAAAATAAAATGTTTGAAAACCCGAAATTAAACTAAATTAATTGGGTCTAACACTTTAGTATAGGAAAAAGGAGAAGACATAAAAGTCACTAAATGTTTCAGAGTCGTCTTTAGTCGTCATATTAATAACAATAACATTAATAATAATAATACTAATAGTACTAAATTTGCTTATATGCAAGCGCTTTATTAAGGTAACAGTTTTTTGGTTCCTTGCTTATATCTCGAAAACAGTTACTTCTATCAGTTTTTATCTTTTTTTCAAAATTAAAGCTGATAAAATTTCCTACAAAATAGTTATTTCCATTTTTTTGTAGAACCAACCATAAGCGAGTTATAGAGTTGGATATAAATAATATTTAACAAAAACTTGCTTTAAAATAAAATGTTTGAAAAACTAAAATTAAACTAAATTAATTGTGTCTAACACTTTAGTAGAGGAAAAAGGAGAAGACATAAAGGTCACTAAAGTCTTCAGAGTTGTTTTTAGTCGTCATATTAATAACAATAACATTAATTATAATAATACTAATGCCCGGTTGCACAAAAGTCAAATTAATCGGCCATCATATGATGGTCCGTCAAAAATTGATGGCTTGTTAATTTTGATTGCGTTGCACAAAACAATTTGCTCATGTTTTAATCGTTCATCATATGATGCTCCGTTAATCATCCATTAGCAAAAAACCAATCTGGCAGCAAGGCCTTACGTCTTGAATTTGTCATTTGATTTACATTTGACAGCCTGATTTTTTAATTAATATTGTGTTTTCTCGGACTTCGGGTTGTACTCAGTGCTTTATTTGTCGATTTAACTTGTGTTCTTTCGTCTTCAAAAAGTTCTGTTTGGTGTAGACCATCTATGGTGTCAGAAATGGTGTTTGTGACCTTGTGTTGATTTGTTAAATCTAGTGATATGAGTTTATGGAAAATTTCTAGACCTAAAGAGTGCAAGAAGCAAAATTGGCGTTGTGAAATTTTGACGTGTTCGCGAACTCTCCACTTTTCCTTTTTCGAGGGTTTTTGCCTTGCCACTAAGTGCCAAGGGGGTACCAAGAAGCGATTTCTGAAGGCAAAACAAGGGAATAGCCCTAAGGGTAGATGAAGTTAGGGCGTAAAGGAATCTACACGTGTTTATTACCAAAATCAATAAACCTTGATTAGCACAATGGGGTTTTATTTCAACTAAAACAATAAAGTTTTTGCATTTCTATTTTTGTTAAGTTATTCGAACTGTTGGACAATGCTGTTTAAAAGTGAATCATGCGCTTTGGCACATTAGGAATTATTCCTCGAATTGTTTTATTGAACAAACGATACAACTTCATGTGTGAGCGACTTGTGTTGTGACTTTCTGTGATAACCCTACAAATGTTCTACAAAAGACAAAAAAACAAAAACGCAAAAAAAATTAAAATTTTGTTTGTGCACTGAGAGATTTGATTAGTTGCGTTTTGGTGCAATTTTTACTCTGGTTTTTATTTAAACTAAAGCGCTTTTTACACTCATGGTTAATCAACATCTCAGACAGATCCTCAAGATCTCTGATTTGCTGCACAGGCTTCTCAGACACTTCAGTCATTTGCACATAACCATTCTCATCCAATAAAATAAATTCAAAGTTTTCTTCTTTAATTCTTGTTATTGTCTTACCCCTTAGGTAATGGTTCAGTTTAGTTAATGAAATTTTATCAAAAACACCTTAAATTCTCAAACAACAAGTGTTAAAGACTGTTAATCAGAGATAAATCGCCCGTCGTACGGCCATTAAACTGATGATTCGTTAATCACTGATTAACTATGACATTTGCGTTGATTTGCGTTTGTGCAACGGAAAACGGAGTTAATCAACGATTAATTGACAATTATCTTTGACGTTCATCAAATATTTGATGAGAGATTAATCAGCCGTCAACGGTGTTTTGTGTTGCACAAAATTTTTGATTGACGATTAACGCTTTGTTAATTGTCAATTATCTTTTGTGCAACCGGGCATAATAGTACTAAATTTGCTTATATGCAAGCGCTTAATTAAGGTAACAGTTTTTTGGTTTCTAGCTTATATCTCGAAAACAGTTACTCCTATCAATTTTTATCTTTTTACTAAAATTAAAGCTGATAAAATTTCCTACAAAATAGTTATTTGCATTTTTCATGTACGACTAACCATAAGCGAGATATAAGTTTGAAAATAATTAATATTTAAAACAAAAGTGCTTTAACAGAAAATGCCTTGTGATACACTTAATTTATTGGGTCCAATACTTTATTAGAAGAAAAAGGAGGTGACATAAAAGTCACTGAAGTCTTCAGAGTCGTTTTTAAATGCTGCATTTTCGTCTACGTCTCAAACATTGAAAACTGAATTACATTTTTGTTCAGTAACAGTTACAGTTTTCTTATTGGTTTTTTGCTTATATCTCGAAAACAGTTACACCTATCAAATTTTATCTCTCTTTCAAAATTAAAGCTGATAAAATTTCCAACAAAGTAATTATTTGCATTTTTCTTGTAGGACCAAGCATAAACGAATTATAGAGTTGGATATAAATAATATTTAACAAAAATTTGCTTTAAAATAAAATGCTTGAAAAACCGGAATTAAACTAAATTAATTGGGTCTAACACTTTAGTAGAGGAAAAAGGAGGAGACGTAAAAGTCACCAAAGTCTTCAGAGTCGTTTTTAATCGTCATATTAATAACAATAACATTAATAATAATAATACTAATAGTACTAAATTTGCTTATATGCAAACGCTTAATTAAGGTAACAGTTTTTTGGTTTTTTGATTATATCTCAAAAACAGTTACTCCTATCAATTTTAATCTTTTTACTAAAATTAAAGCTGATAAAATTTCCTACAAAATAGTTATTTGCATTTTTCATGTAGGACTAACCATAAGCGAGATATAAGTTTGAAAATAATTAATATTTAAAAAAAAAGTGCTTTAACAGAAAATGTCTTGTGATTTAAAATACACTTAATTTATTGGGTCCAATACTTTATTAGAAGAAAAAGGAGGTGACATAAAAGTCACTGACGTCTTCAGAGTCGTTTTTAAATGCTGCATTTTTGTCTTCGTCTCAAACATTGAAAACTGAGTTACATTTTTGTTCAGTAACAGTTACAGTTTTCTTATTGGTTTTTTGCTTATATCTCGAAAACAGTTACTCCTATCAAATTTTATCTTTCTTTCAAAATTAAAGCTGATAAAATTTCCAACAATATAGTTATTTACATTTTTCATGTAGGACCAAGCATAAACGAGTTATAGAGTTGGATATAAATAATATTTAACAAAAATTTGCTTTAAAATAAAATGCTTGAAAAACCGGAATTAAACTAAATTAATTGTGTCTAACACTTTAGTAGAGGAAAAAGGAGAAGACATAAAAGTCACTAAATGTTTCAGAGTCGTCTTTAGTCGTCCTATTAATAACAATAACATTAATAATAATAATACTAATATTACTAAATTTGCTTATATGCAAGCGCTTAATTAAGGTAACAGTTTCTTGCTTATATCTCGAAAACAGTTGCTCCTATCAATTTTTATCTTTTTACTAAAATTAAAGCTGATAAAATTTCCTACAAAATAGTTATTTGCATTTTTTATGTAGGACTAACCATAAGCGAGATAGAAGTTTGAAAATAATTAATATTTAAAAAAAGTGCTTTAACAGAAAATGTCTTGTGATTTAAAATACACTTAATTTATTGGGACCAATACTATATTAGAAGAAAAAGGAGGTGACATAAAAATCACTGAAGTCTTCAGAGTCGTTCTTAAATGCTGCATTTTCGTCTTCGTCTCAAACATTGAAAACTGAATTACATTTTTGTTCAGTAACTGTAACAGTTTTCACTTTGGTTTTTTGCTTATATCTCGAAAACAATTACTCCTATCAATTTTTATCTTTTTTTCAAAATTAAAGCTGATAAAATTTCCTACAAAATAGTTATTTGCATTTCTTTTGTAAGATCAACAATAAGCGAGTTATAGAGTTGGATATAAATAATCTTTAACAAAAATTTGCTTTAAAATAAAATGTTTGAAAAACCGAAATTAAACTAAATTAATTGGGTCTAACACTTTAGTATAGGAAAAAGGAGAAGACATAAAAGTCACTAAATGTTTCAGAGTCGTCTTTAGTCGTCATATTAATAACAATAACATTAATAATAATAATACTAATAGTACTAAATTTGCTTATATGCAAGCGCTTTGTTAAGGTAACAGTTTTTTGGTTTCTTGCTTATATCTCGAAAACAGTTACTCCTATCAATTTTTATCTTTTTTTCAAAATTAAAGCTGATAAAATTTCCTACAAAATAGTTATTTCCATTTTTTTGTAGGACCAACCATAAGCGAGTTGAAGAGTTGGATATAAATAATCTTTAACAAAAATTTGCTTTAAAATAAAATGTTTGAAAAACCGATATTAAACTAAATTAATTGGGTCTAACACTTTAGTAGAGGAAAAAGGAGAAGACATAAAAAACACCAAAGTTTTCAGAGTTGTTTTTAGTACTAATTTTGCTTATATGCAAGCGCTTAATTAAGGTAACAGTTTTTTGGTTTCTTGCTTATATCTCGAAAACAGTTACTCCTATCAATTTTTACCTTTTTACTAAAATTAAAGCTGATAAAATTTCCTACAAAATAGTTATTTGTATTTTTCTTGTAGGACCAAGCATAAGCGAGTTATAGAGATAGATATAAATAATAATTAACAAAAATTTGCTTTAAAATAAAATGTTTGAAATACTGAAATTAAACTAAATTAATTGTGTCTAACACTTTAGTATAGGAAAAAGGAGAAGACATAAAAATCACCAAAGTCTTCAGAGTCGTTTTTAGTCGTCATATTAATAAAAATAACATTAATAATAATAATACTAATAGTACTAAATTTGCTTATATGCAAGCGCTTTATTAAGGTAACAGTTTTTTGGTTTCTTGCTTATATCTCGAAAACAGTTACTCCTATCATTTTTTATCTGTTTACTAAAATTAAAGCTGATAAAATTTCCTACAAAATAGTTATTTGCATTTTTCATGTAGGACTAACCATAAGCGAGATATAAGTTTGAAATTAATCAATATTTAAAAAAAAAGTGCTTTAACAGAAAATGTCTTGTGATTTAAAATACACTTAATTTATTGGGTCCAATACATTATTAGAAAAAAAAGGAGGTGACTTGAAAGTCACAGAAGTCTTCAGAGTCGTTTTTAAATGCTGCATTTTCGTCTTCGTCTCAAACATTGAAAACTGAATTACATTTTTGTTTAGTAACTGTAACAGTTTTCACTTTGGTTTTTTGCTTATATCTCGAAAACTATTATTTCTATCAATTTTTATCTTTCTTTCAAAATTAAAGCTGATAAAATTTCCTACAAAATAGTTATTTGCATTTTTCTAGTAGGACGAACCATAAGCGAGTTATAGAGTTGGATATAAATAATATTTAACAAAAACTTGCTTTAAAATTAAATGTTTGAAAAATTAAAAAATAAAATTTCCTACAAAATAGTAATTTGCATTTTTTATGTAGGACTAACCATAAGCGAGATATAAGTTTAAAAATAATTAATATTTAAAAAAAAAGTGCTTTAACAGAAAATGTCTTGTGATTTAAAATACACTTAATTTATTGGGTCCAATACTTTATTAGAAGAAAAAGGAGGTGACATAAAAGTCACCAAAGTCTTGAGAGTCGTTCTTAGTCGTCATATCAATAACAATAACATTAATAATAATAATAATACTAATAGTACTAAATTTGCTTATATGCAAGCGCTTAATTAAGGTAAGAGTTTCTTGCTTATATCTCGAAAACTTACATTTTTGTTCAGTAACTGTAACAGTTTTTACTTTGGTTTTTTGCTTATATCTCGAAAACAATTACTCCTATCAATTTTTATCTTTCTTTCAAAATTAAAGCTGATAAAATTTTCTACAAAATAGTTATTTGCATTTCTTTTGTAAGACCAACCATAAGCGAGTTATAGAGTTGGATATAAATAATCTTTATCAAAACTTTGCTTTAAAATATAATGTTTGAAAAACCGAAATTAAACTAAATTAATTGAGTCTAACACTTTAGTATAGATAAAAGGAGAAGACATAAAAGTCACCAAAGTCTTCAGAGTCGTTTTTAGTCGTCATATTAATAACAATAACATTAATAATAATAATAATGCTGCATTTTCGTCTTCGTCTCAAACATTGAAAACTGAATTACATTTTTGTTCAGTAACAGTTACAGTTTTCTTATTGGTTTTTTGCTTATATCTCGAAAACAGTTACTCCTATAAATTTTTATCTTTCTTTCAAAATTAAGGCTGATAAAATTTCTTACAAAATAGTTATTTGCATTTTTCTTGTAGGACCAACCATAAGCGAGTTATAGAGTTGGATATAAATAATATTTAACAATAACTTGCTTTAAAATAAAATGTTTGAAAAACTAAAATTAAACTAAATTAATTGTGTCTAACACTTTAGTAGAGGAAAAAGGAGAAGACATAAAGGTCACTAAAGGTTTTAGAGTCGTCTTTAGTCGTCATATTAATAACAATAACATTAATAATAATACTAATAGTACTAAATTTGCTTACATGCAAACGCTTAATTAAGGTAACAGTTTTTTGGTTTCTTGCTTATATCTGGAAAACAGTTACTTATATCAATTTTTATCTTTTTACTAAAATTAAAGCTGATAAAATTTTCTACAAAATAGTTATTTGCATTTTTCATGTAAGACTAACCATAAGCGAGATATAAGTTTAAAAATTATTAATATTTAAAAAAAAAGTGCTTTAACAGAAAATGTCTTGTGATTTAAAATACACTTAATGTATTGGGTCCAATACTTTATTAGAAGAAAAAGGAGGTGACATAAAAGTCGCCGAAGTCTTCAGAGTCGTTTCTAAATGCTGCATTTTTGTCTTCGTCTCAAACATTGAAAACTAAATTACATTTTTGTTCAGTAACTGTAACAGTTTTTACTTTGGTTTTTTGCATATATCTCGAAAACAATTACTCCTATCAATTTTTATCTTTCTTTCAAAATTAAAGCTGATAAAATTTCCTACAAAATAGTTATTTGCATTTTTCATGTAGGACTAACCATAAGCGAGATATAAGTTTGAAAATAATTAATATTTAAAAAAAAAGTGCTTTAACAGAAAATGTCTTGTGATTTAAAATACACTTAATTTAATGGGTCCAATACTTTATTAGAAGAAAAAGGAGGTGACATAAAATTCACTGAAGTCTTCAGAGTCGATTTTAAATGCTGCATTTTCGTCTTTGTCTCAAACATTGAATACTGAATTACATTTTTGTTTAGTAACAGTTACAGTTTTCTTATTGTTTTTTTGCTTATATCTCGAAAACAGTTACTTCTATCAATTTTTATCTTTCTTTCAAAATCAAAGCTGATAAAATTTCCTACAAAATAGTTATTGGCATTTTTTTTGTAGGACCAACCATAAGCGAGTTATAGAGTTGGATATAAATAATCTTTAACAAAAATTTGCTTTAAAATAAAATGTTTGAAAAACCAAAATTAAACTAAATTAATTAAGACTAACACTTTAGTTGAGGAAAAAGGAGAAGACATAAAAGTCACCAAAGTTTTGAGAGTCGTTTTTAGTTGTCATATTAATAACAATAACATTAATAATAATAATACTAATAGTACTAAATTTGCTTATATGCATGCGCTTTATTAAGGTAACAGTTTTATGGTTTCTTGCTTATATCTCGAAAACAGTTACTCCTATCAATTTTTATCTTTTTACTAAAATTAAAGCTGATAAAATTTCCTACAAAATAGTTATTTGTATTTTTCTTGTAGGACCAAGCATAAGCGAGTTATAGAGATAGATATAAATAATATTTAACAAAAATTTGCTTTAAAATAAAATGTTTGAAATACTGAAATTAAACTAAATTAATTGTGTCTAACACTTTAGTATAGGAAAAAGGAGAAGACATAAAAATCACCAAAGTCTTCAGAGTCGTTTTTAGTGGTCATATTAATAACAATAACATTAATAATAATAATACTAATAGTACTAAATTTGCTTATATGCAAGCGCTTTATTAAGGTAACAGTTTTTTGGTTTCTTGCTTATATCTCGAAAACAGTTACTCCTATCAATTTTTATCTGTTTACTAAAATTAAAGCTGATAAAATTTCCTACAAAATAGTTATTTGCATTTTTTATGTAGGACTAACCATAAGCGAGATATAAGTTTGAAAATAATCAATATTTAAAAAAAAAGTGCTTTAACAGAAAATGTCTTGTGATTTAAAATACACTTAATTTATTGGGTCCAATACATTATTAGAAAAAAAAGGAGGTGACTTGAAAGTCACAGAAGTCTTCAGAGTCGTTTTTAAATGCTGCATTTTCGTCTTCGTCTCAAACATTGAAAACTGAATTACATTTTTGTTTAGTAACTGTAACAGTTTTCACTTTGGTTTTTTGCTTGTATCTCGAAAACTATTATTTCTATCAATTTTTATCTTTCTTTCAAAATTAAAGCTGATAAAATTTCCTACAAAATAGTTATTTGCATTTTTCTAGTAGGACGAACCATAAGCGAGTTATAGAGTTGGATATAAATAATATTTAACAAAAACTTGCTTTAAAATTAAATGTTTGAAAAACTAAAAAATAAAATTTCCTACAAAATAGTAATTTGCATTTTTTATGTAGGACTAACCATAAGCGAGATATAAGTTTAAAAATAATTAATATTTAAAAAAAAAGTGCTTTAACAGAAAATGTCTTGTGATTTAAAATACACTTAATTTATTGGGTCCAATACTTTATTAGAAGAAAAAGGAGGTGACATAAAAGTCACCAAAGTCTTGAGAGTCGTTCTTAGTCGTCATATCAATAACAATAACATTAATAATAATAATAATACTAATAGTACTAAATTTGCTTATATGCAAGCGCTTAATTAAGGTAACAGTTTCTTGCTTATATCTCGAAAACTTACATTTTTGTTCAGTAACTGTAACAGTTTTTACTTTGGTTTTTTGCTTATATCTCGAAAACAATTACTCCTATCAATTTTTATCTTTCTTTCAAAATTAAAGCTGATAAAATTTTCTACAAAATAGTTATTTGCATTTCTTTTGTAAGACCAACCATAAGCGAGTTATAGAGTTGGATATAAATAATCTTTATCAAAACTTTGCTTTAAAATATAATGTTTGAAAAACCGAAATTAAACTAAATTAATTGAGTCTAACACTTTAGTATAGATAAAAGGAGAAGACATAAAAGTCACCAAAGTCTTCAGAGTCGTTTTTAGTCGTCATATTAATAACAATAACATTAATAATAATAATAATGCTGCATTTTCGTCTTCGTCTCAAACATTGAAAACTGAATTACATTTTTGTTCAGTAACAGTTACAGTTTTCTTATTGGTTTTTTGCTTATATCTCGAAAACAGTTACTCCTATAAATTTTTATCTTTCTTTCAAAATTAAGGCTGATAAAATTTCTTACAAAATAGTTATTTGCATTTTTCTTGTAGGACCAACCATAAGCGAGTTATAGAGTTGGATATAAATAATATTTAACAATAACTTGCTTTAAAATAAAATGTTTGAAAAACTAAAATTAAACTAAATTAATTGTGTCTAACACTTTAGTAGAGGAAAAAGGAGAAGACATAAAGGTCACTAAAGGTTTTAGAGTCGTCTTTAGTCGTCATATTAATAACAATAACATTAATAATAATACTAATAGTACTAAATTTGCTTACATGCAAACGCTTAATTAAGGTAACAGTTTTTTGGTTTCTTGCTTATATCTGGAAAACAGTTACTTATATCAATTTTTATCTTTTTACCAAAATTAAAGCTGATAAAATTTTCTACAAAATAGTTATTTGCATTTTTCATGTAAGACTAACCATAAGCGAGATATAAGTTTAAAAATTATTAATATTTAAAAAAAAAGTGCTTTAACAGAAAATGTCTTGTGATTTAAAATACACTTAATGTATTGAGTCCAATACTTTATTAAAAGAAAAAGGAGGTGACATAAAAGTCGCCGAAGTCTTCAGAGTCGTTTCTAAATGCTGCATTTTTGTCTTCGTCTCAAACATTGAAAACTGAATTACATTTTTGTTCAGTAACTGTAACAGTTTTTACTTTGGTTTTTTGCATATATCTCGAAAACAATTACTCCTATCAATTTTTATCTTTCTTTCAAAATTAAAGCTGATAAAATTTCCTACAAAATAGTTATTTGCATTTTTCATGTAGGACTAACCATAAGCGAGATATAAGTTTGAAAATAATTAATATTTAAAAAAAAAGTGCTTTAACAGAAAATGTCTTGTGATTTAAAATACACTTAATTTAATGGGTCCAATACTTTATTAGAAGAAAAAGGAGGTGACATAAAATTCACTGAAGTCTTCAGAGTCGATTTTAAATGCTGCATTTTCGTCTTTGTCTCAAACATTGAATACTGAATTACATTTTTGTTTAGTAACAGTTACAGTTTTCTTATTGGTTTTTTGCTTATATCTCGAAAACAGTTACTTCTATCAATTTTTATCTTTCTTTCAAAATTAAAGCTGATAAAATTTCCTACAAAATAGTTATTGGCATTTTTTTTGTAGGACCAACCATAAGCGAGTTATAGAGTTGGATATAAATAATCTTTAACAAAAATTTGCTTTAAAATAAAATGTTTGAAAAACGGAAATTAAACTAAATTAATTAAGACTAACACTTCAGTTGAGGAAAAAGGAGAAGACATAAAAGTCACCAAAGTTTTGAGAGTCGTTTTTAGTTGTCATATTAATAACAATAACATTAATAATAATAATACTAATAGTACTAAATTTGCTTATATGCATGCGCTTTATTAAGGTAACAGTTTTTTGGTTTCTTGCTTATATCTCGAAAACATTTACTCCTATCAATTTTTATCTTTTTACTAAAATTAAAGCTGATAAAATTTCCTACAAAATAGTTATTTGTATTTTTCTTGTAGGACCAAGCATAAGCGAGTTATAGAGATAGATATAAATAATATTTAACAAAAATTTGCTTTAAAATAAAATGTTTGAAATACTGAAATTAAACTAAATTAATTGTGTCTAACACTTTAGTATAGGAAAAAGGAGAAGACATAAAAGTCACCAAAGTTTTCAGAGTCGTTTTTAGTCGTCATATTAATAACAATAACATTAATTATAATAATACTAATAGTACTAAATTTGCTTATATGCAAGCACTTTATTAAGGTAACAGTTTTTTGGTTTCTTGCTTATATCTCGAAAACAGTTACTCCTATCAATTTTTATCTTTTTACTAAAATTAAAGCTGATAAAATTTCTTACAAAATAGTTATTTGCATTTTTCTTGTAGGACCAACCATAAGCGAGTTATAGAGTTGGATATAAATAATATTAAACAATAGCTTGCTTTAAAATAAAATGTTTGAAAAACTAAAATTAAACTAAATTAATTGTGTCTAACACTTTAGTAGAGGAAAAAGGAGAAGACATAAAAGTCACTAAAGGTTTCAGAGTCGTCTTTAGTCGTCATATTAATAACAATAACATTAATAATAATACTAATAGTACTAGATTTGCTTACATGCAAACGCTTAATTAAGGTAACAGTTTTTTGGTTTCTTGCTTATATCTGGAAAACAGTTACTTATATCAATTTTTATCTTTTTACTAAAATTAAAGCTGATAAAATTTTCTACAAAATAGTTATTTGCATTTTTCATGTAAGACTAAGCATAAACGAGATATAAGTTTAAAAATTATTAATATTTAAAAAAAAAGTGCTTTAACAGAAAATGTCTTGTGATTTAAATAACTATTTTGTTGGAAATTTTATCAGCTTTAATTGTGAAAGAAAGATAAAATTTGATAGGAGTAACTGTTTTCGAGATATAAGCAAAAAACCAATAAGAAAACTGTAACTGTTACTGAACAAAAATGTAATTCAGTTTTCAATGTTTGAGACGAAGACAAAAATGCAGCATTTAAAAACGACTCTGAAAACTTCAGTGACTTTTATGTCACCTCCTTTTTCTTCTAATAAAGTATTGGACCCAATAAATTAAGTGTATTATAAATCACAAGACATTTTCTGTTAAAACACTTTTTTTTAATTATTAATTACTTTCAAACTTATATCTCGCTTATGGTTAGTTCTACATGAAAAATGCAAATAACTATTTTGTAGGAAATTTTATCACCTTTAATTTTGGTGAAAAAGTAAAAATTGATAGGAGTAACTGTTTTCGAGATATAAGCAAAAAACAAAAAAACTGTTACCTTAATTAAGCGCTTGCATATAAGCAAATTTAGTACTACTAGTATTGTTATTATAAATGTTATTGTTATTAATATGACGACTAAAGACAACTCTAAGACTTTAGTGACTTTTATGTCTCCTCCTTTTTCCTCTACTAAAGTGTTAGACACAATTAATTTAGTTTAATTTCAGTTTTTCAAACATTTTATTTTAAAGCAAATTTTTGTTAAATATTAAAAACTATAAAATGGCTTAGATTGCCTAAAAACACACATCACACAGGATCTTTTGCATAGAAATGAGAAAACGCTCATATAACACAAAATAAGCTTCATTTTTGCTTAGAAAACTAAGCTTACTTTTATTACTACTATTATTATTATTACTATTATTATTATTATTATTATTATTATTATTATTATTATTATTATTATTATTATTATTATTATTATTATTATTATTATTATTATTATTATTATTATTATTATTATTATTATTATTATTATTATTAATATTATTATTATTAAAAACCGATTATAACTTTTGTATAGTAAATGTTTTTATACCAATTTTAAAATGAGTTATTAATTTTAGACAATTTCTTGCCTAAAAACACAGATCACAGATGATCTCTTGCATAGAAATGAGAAAACGCTCAGATAACACAAAATAAGCATCATTTTTGCTTAGAAAAACTAAGCTTTAATTTAGAAAGAAATTCATTATTATAAGTATTATTATCATTATTATTATTATTATTATTATTATTATTATTATTATTATTATTATTATTATTATTATTTTTTTATTACTATTTTTATTATTATTATTATTATTAACTTTTGTATAGTAAATGTTTTTATACCAGTTTTAAAATGAGTTATTAATTTTAGACAATTTCTTGCCTAAAAACACAGATCACAGATGATTTCTTGCATAGAAATGAGAAAACACTCATATAACACACAAAATAAGCTTCATTTTTGCTTAGAAAACTAAGCTTACTTTTATTACTATTATTATTATTTTAATTATTATTATTATTATTATTGTTATTATTATTATTATTTTTATTATTATTATTATTATTATTATTTTTATTATTATTATTATTATTATTATTATTATTATTATTATTATTATCATTATTAAAAACCGATTATAACTTTTGTATAGTATTGTTTTTATACCAGTTTTAAAATGAGTGATTAATTTTAGCCAATTTCTTGCCTAAAAACTATAAAATGGCTTAGATTGCCTAAAAACACAGATCACACATGATCTTTTGCATAGAAATGAGAAAACGCTCATATAACACAAAATAAGCTTCATTTTTGCTTAGAAAACTAAGCTTACTTTTATTACTACTATTATTATTATTTTTATTATTATTATTATTATTACTATTATTATTATTATTATTATTATTATTATTATTATTATTATTATTATTATTATTATTATTATTATTAATATTATGATTAATAAAAACCGATTATAACTTTTGTATAGTAAATGTTTCTATACCAGTTTTAAAATGAGTTATATTAATTTAAACAATTTCTTGCTTAAAAACACAGATCACAGATGATCTCTTGCATAGAAATGAGAAAACACTCATATAACACACAAAATAAGCTTCATTTTTGCTTAGAAAACTAAGCTTACTTTTATTACTATTATTATTATTTTAATTATTATTATTATTATTGTTATTATTATTATTATTATTATTATTATTATTATTATTATCATTATTATTATTATTATTACTATTATTAGTATTATTATTATTTTTATTATTATTATTATTATTATTATTATTATTATTATTATTATTATTATTGTTATTATTATTATTATTATTACTAAAAACTTATATTAAACAGACAGAAAACGTCGTATTCTGACACAAAAAAACGAATTACGTTATAGACTTGACGAGAACGGCGTATCTCGGACTCTTATAGGACTCTTATAGGGTCAAAAAGTATCAGTTTGGATTAAAATAAATTATTTTTGTTGACTCTCAGTCTGAATTGTTCATCAGTTCAAACAAAAACGACTTATTTTAGACGATCTTTTGCTTTGAACAAGAAAACTTACATCGGACAGACTAAAAACGTATTAATCTGGCATAAAAGAGCAATTTATGTATCACTTTAGATAAAGGCAGCTAATCCTATACGTTTCATTGCTTAAAATAGACAAAATTGTTAATAAATCTAACAAAAACGCTGTATTCTAGCACAAAATACTAATTACATTATAGTTTCGACGAGAATAGCTTATTTGGAATGATTCTATGCTTCCAAACGAGTAAATTTTTATTAAACAGATGCCAAACATCATGTTTTGTCCTATAAAGACATTTTATATTGCAGTTTGTATTAAAACAAAATATTTTCGTTGATTCTTTGTTAGAAGCAGCAAACCTAACATTAAAGAATCTGAAAACTTTGTATTCGGACACAAACCACCGAATTTTGTATCAGTTTAGACAAAAACGGTTGATTTTCGACAATATTTTGCTTTGAACAAGAAAATTTATATCAAACTGACTAAAAACGTCTTATTTTAGCACAAAACAAAAGATTTGCGTTATAGTCTTGAAGCTGATTCATGACACAGTTTGGATAAAAACCAATTATTTTTGTTAATTCATTGTTACAAACAAGAAACCTTACATCAAAGAAACTGAAAACCCCTTATTCAGGCACAGAAATTCGAATTACATTTCAGTCTGGACAAAAGCTGCTTATTTAGACGATCCTTTGTTTTGAACACGAAAACTTACATTAAAAAGATTAAAAACGTCTTATTCTGGCTGAAAACTGCAAATTATATATTACTCTAGATAAAAGCAATTTATCCTGATTACTCCTTTACTTAGAATAGAGTAAACTTGTATAAAATTTAATGAAAACTTTAAATTTAGTCTCAAAGAAATAATTTACGTTATAGTTTTAACCAGCACTGTTTATTTCAAACGAATTTATGATTCGAAACTAATGAACTTTTATGGGGCAGATGCAAAACCACATATTACCTTATAAAGCGTTGTTTTAAAGCAAAGTATTACCTTTTGCAACAAGAAATTTCACGTCAAAGAAACTGAAAACTTCGTATCCATGCATAAATATCGAATTACGTATCAGTTTAGGCAAATACAGCTTATTTTAAACGATTCATTGCTATAAACAAGAAAAATTTTATCAAGCATATTGAAAACGTCTTATTCTCGAAAATAAGAGCAAATTATGTATCAGTTTTGACAAAAGCGGATTACTCTGTTTGATTCTATGCTTAGAGTAGAGTAAACTACTATAAAACGTAATGAAAACTCTATATTCAAGCTCAAAAGAACAAATTACGTTATAGTTTTGGCAAAAAAAAAATATTTCGGACGATTACATACTTCGAAGTAAGCAAACTTTAATTGAACAAGTGCAAAAGCTAAAACTTTGCTTTAAAATAACGATTTATGTGGTAATATGGTATTTTGCATTTGTCCTATAAAAGTTTACTCGTTTCGCTCCATTGAATCATTCGAAATAAATTATTTTGACACAACAACAACGAAAATAATTTGTTTTTGTTTAAACTGTAACATAAGTCGCTTTTATAAAACGAACTAAGACGTTTGGCATCTGTTTATTGAAAGTTTTCTCGTTTGGGGGCATAAAATCGTTTGAAATTAACAGTTCTGGTCAAAACTATAACGTAAATTATTTCTTTGTATCACTTTAAAGATTTGCGTTATAGTCTTGACGAGAACTGTTAATTTCAAACGATTCTATGGTTTGAAACCAGTATACTTTCACTGAACAGAGGCAAAACGTCTGATTTCGCCTTTAAAAAACGATTTATGTCACAGTTTGGATTAAAACCAATGATTTTCGTTTATTCATTGTTACAAACAAGAAACCTTACATCAAAGAAACTGAAAACCTCTTATTCAGGCCCAGAAAATCAAATTACGTTTCAGTCTAGACACAAATTGCTTATTTTAGACGATTCTTTCTTTTGAACACGAAAACTTACATTAAAAAGATTAAAAACGTTTTATTCTGGCTCAAAACTGCAAATTATGTATTACTTTGGATAAAAGCAGTTTATCCTGATTACTCCTTTGCTTAGAATAGAGCAAACTTGTATAAAACTTAATGAAAACTTTAAATTTCGTCTCAAAGAAATAATTTACGTTATAGTTTTGACCAGAACTGTTAATTTCAAACGATTTTATGCTCCCAAACGAGAAAACTTTCACTAAACAAATGCCAAACGTCTTAGTTCGTTTTATAAAAGCGACTTATGTAACAGTTTAAACAAAAACAAATTATTTTCGCTGTTGTTGTGTTAAAATAATTTATTTCGAATGATTCAATGGAGCGAAACGAGTAAACTTTTATAGGACAGATGCAAAATACCATATTACCACATAAATCGTTATTTTAAAGCAAAGTATTAGCTTTTTCACTTGTTCAATTAAAGTTTGCTTACTTCGAAGTATGTAATCGTCCGGAATATTTTTTTTTGTCAAAACTATAACGTAATTTGTTCTTTTGAGCTTGAATATAGAGTTTTCATTACGTTTTATAGTAGTTTACTCTACTCTAAGCATAGAATCAAACAGAGTAATCCGCTTTTGTTAAAACTGATACATAATTTGCTCTTATTTTCGAGAATAAGACGTTTTCAATATGCTTGATAAAATTTTTCTTGTTTATAGCAAGGAATCGTTTAAAATAAGCTGTATTTGCCTAAACTGATACGTAATTCGATATTTATGCATGGATACGAAGTTTTCAGTTTCTTTGACGTGAAATTTCTTGTTGCAAAAGGTAATACTTTGCTTTAAAGCAACGCTTTATATGGTAATATGTGGTTTTGCATCTGCCCCATAAAAGTTCATTAGTTCAAAAGTTCATAAATTCGTTTGAAATAAACAGTGCTGGTCAAAACTATAATGTAAATTATTTCTTTGAAACGAAATTTAAAGTTTTCATTAAGTTTTATACAAGTTTGCTCTATTCTAAGCAAAGGAGTAATCAGGATAAGTTGCTTTTATCTAGAGTAATATATAATTTGCAGTTTTCAGCCAGAATAAGACGTTTTTAATCTTTTTAATGTAAGTTTTCGTGTTCAAAACAAAGGATCGTCTAAAATAAGCAGTTTTTGTCCAGACTGAAACGTAATTCGAATTTCTGTGCCTGAATAAGGGGTTTTCAGTTTCTTTGATGTAAGGTTTCTTGTTTGTAACAATGAATTAACAAAAATAATTGGATTTTATTCAAACTGTGGCATGAATCAGCTTTAAGACTATAACGCAAAACTTTTGTTTTGTGCTAAAATAAGACGTTTTTAGTCAGTTTGATGTAAGTTTTCTTGTTGAAAGCAAAATATTGTCGAAAATCAACCGTTTTTGTCTAACTGATACAAAATTCGGTGGTTTGTGTCCGAATACAAAGTTTTCAGATTCTTTAATGTTAGGTTTGCTGCTTCTAACAAAGAATCAACGAAAATATTTTGTTTTAATACAAACTGCAATATAAAATGTCTTTATAGGACAAAACATGATATTTAGCATCTGTTTAATAAAAATTTACTCGTTTGGAAGCATAGAATCATTCCAAATAAGGTATTTTCGTCAAAACTATAATGTAATTAGTATTTTGTGCTAGAATACAGCGTTTTTGTTAGTTTTTTTAACAATTTTGTCTATTTTAGGCAATGAAACGAATAGGATTAGCTGCCTTTATCCAAAGTGATACATAAATTGCTCTTTTATGCCAGATTAATACGTTTTTAGTCTGTTCGATGTAAGTTTTCTTGTTCAAAGCAAAAGATCGTCTAAAATAAGCCGTTTTTGTTTAAACTGATAAACAATTCAGACTGAGAGTCAACAAAAATAATTTGTTTTAATCCAAACTGATACTTTTTGACCCTATAAGGGTCCTATAAGAGTCTGAGATACGCCGTTCTCGTCAAGTCTATAACGTAATTCGTTCTTTTGTGTCAGAATACGACGTTTTCTGTCTGTTTAATATAAGTTTTTAATAATAATAATAATAATAATAATAATAATAATAATAATAATAATAATAATAATAATAATAATAATAATAATAATAATAATAAAAATAATAATAGTAATAAAAGTAAGCTTAGTTTTCTAAGCAAAAATGAAGCTTATTATGTGTGTTATATGAGCGTTTTCTCATTTCTATGCAAGAAATCATCTGTGATCTGTGTTTTTAGGCAAGAAATTGTCTAAAATTAATAACTCAATTCAAAACTGGTATAAAACATTTACTATACAAAAGTTAATAATAATAATAATAATAATAATAATAATAATATTAATAATAATAATAATAATAATAATAATAATAATAATAATAATAATAATAATAATAATAATAATAGTAATAATAATAATAAAAACAATAATAATAGTAATAAAAGTAAGCTTAGTTTTCTAAGCAAAAATGAAGCTTATTTTGTGTGTTATATGAGCGTTTTCTCATTTCTATGCAAGAGATCATCTGTGATCTGTGTTTTTAGGCAAGAAATTGTCTAAAATTAATAACTCATTTTAAAACTGGTATAAAAACATTTACTATACAAAAGTTATAATCGGTTTTTAATAATAACAATAATAATAACAATAATAATAATAATAATAATAATAATAATAATAATAATAATAATAATAATAATAATAATAATAATAATAATAATAATAATAGTAATAAAAGTAAGCTTAGTTTTCTAAGCAAAAATGAAGCTTATTTTGTGTGTAATATGAGTGTTTTCTCATTTCTATGCAAGAAATCATCTGTGATCTGTGTTTTTAGGCAAGAAATTGTCTAAAATTAATAACTCATTTTAAAACTGGTATAAAAACATTTACTATACAAAAGTTAATAATAATAATAATAATAATAATAATAATAATAATAATAATAATAATAATAATATTAATAATAATAATAATAGTAATAGTAACAAAAGTAATAATAATAATAATACTTTTAATAAGGAAAAATGGAGCTTATTTTGTGTGTTACATGAGCGTTTTCTCATTTCTATGCAAAAGATCATGTGTGATCTGTGTTTTTCGGCAATCTAAGCCATTTTATAGTTTTTAATATTTAACAAAAATTAGCTTTAAAATAAAATGTTTGGAAAACTGAAATTAAACTAAATTAATTGTGTCTAACACTTTAGTATAGGAAAAAGGAGGAGAAATAAAAGTCACAAAAGTCTTAGAGTTGTCTTTAGTCGTCATATTAATAACAATAACATTTATAATAACAATACTAGTAGTACTGAATTTGCTTATATGCAAGCGCTTAATTAAGGTAACAGTTTTTTTGTTTTTTGTTTATATCTCGAAAACAGTTACTCCTATCAATTTTTACTTTTTCACCACATTTAAAGGTGATAAAATTTCCTACAAAATAGTTATTTGCATTTTTCATGTAGAACTAACCATAAGCGAGATATAAGTTAAATAATTAATAATTAAAAAAAAGTGTTGTAACAGAAAATGTCTTGTTATTTAAAATACACTTAATTTATTGGGTCCAATACTTAATTAGAAGAAAAAGGAGGTGACATAAAAGTCACCAAAGTCTTGAGAGTCGTTCTTAGTCGTCATATCAATAACAATAACATTAATAATAATAATACTAATAGTACTAAATTTGCTTATATGCAAGCGCTTAATTAAGGTAACAGTTTCTTGCTTATATCTCGAAAACTTACATTTTTGTTCAGTAACTGTAACAGTTTTTACTTTGGTTTTTTGCTTATATCTCGAAAACAATTACTCCTATCAATTTTTATCTTTCTTTCAAAATTAAAGCTGATAAAATTTCCTACAAAATAGTTATTTGCATTTCTTTTGTAAGACCAACCATAAGCGAGTTATAGAGTTTTATATAAATAATCTTTAACAACAATTTTCTTTAAAATATAATGTTTGAGAAACCGAAATTAAACTAAATTAATTGAGTCTAACACTTTAGTATAGGAAAAAGGAGAAGACATAAAAGTCACCAAATAAATAAATAAAATAAGTGTATTTTAAATCACAAGACATTTTCTGTTAAAGCACTTTTTTTTTAAATATTAATAATTTTTAAACTTATATCTCGCTTATGGTTAGTATTACATGAAAAATGCAAATAACTATTTTGTAGGAAATTTTATCAGCTTTAATTTTAAAAGAAAGATAAAAATTGATAGGAGTAACTGTTTTCGAGATATAAGCAAAAAACCAATAAGAAAACAGTAACTGTTACTGAACAAAAATGTAATTCAGTTTACAATGTTTGAGACGAAGACGAAAATGCAGCATTTAAAATCGGCTCTGAAAACTTCAGTGACTTTTATGTCACCTCCTTTTTCTTCTAATAAAGTATTGGACCCAATAAATTAAGTGTATTATAAATCACAAGACATTTTCTGTTAAAACACTTTTTTTTAATTATTAATTATTTTCAAACTTATATTTCGCTTATGGTTAGTTCTACATGAAAAATGCAAATAACTATTTTGTAGGAAATTTTATCACCTTTAATTTTGGTGAAAAAGTAAAAATTGATAGGAGTAACTGTTTTCGAGATATAAGCAAAAAACAAAAAAACTGTTACCTTAATTAAGCGCTTGCATATAAGCAAATTTAGTACTATTAGTATTATTATTAATGTTATTGTTATTAATATGACGACTAAAGACGACTCTGAAACCTTTAGTAACCTTTATGTCTTCTCCTTTTTCCTCTACTAAAGTGTTAGACACAATTAATTTAGTTTAATTTTAGTTTTTCAAACATTTTGTTTTAAAGCAAGTTTTTGTTAAATATTATTTATATCCAACTCTATAACTCGCTTATGGTTGGTCCTACAAGAAAAATGCAAATAACTATTTTGTAGGATATTTTATCAGCTTTAATTTTGAAAGAAAGATAAAAATTGATAGGAGTAACTGTTTTCGAGATATAAGCAAAAAACCAATAAGAAAACTGTAACTGTTACTGAACAAAAATGTAATTCAGTTTTCAATGTTTGAGACGAAGACGAAAATGCAGCATTATTATTATTATTAATGTTATTGTTATTAATATGACGACTAAAAACGACTCTGAAGACTTTGGTGACTTTTATGTCTTCTCCTTTTTCCTATACTAAAGTGTTAGACTCAATTAATTTAGTTTAATTTCGGTTTTTCAAACATTATATTTTAAAGCAAATTTTTGTTAAAGATTATTTATATAAAACTCTTATAACTCGCTTATGGTTGGTCTTACAAAAGAAATGCAATTAACTATTTTGTAGGAAATTTTATCAGCTTTAATTTTGAAAGGAAGATAAAAATTGATAGGAGTAATTGTTTTCGAGATATAAGCAAAAAACCAAAGTAAAAACTGTTACAGTTACTGAACAAAAATGTAAGTTTTCGAGATATAAGCAAGAAACTGTTACCTTAATTAAGCGTTTGCATATAAGCAAATTTATATCCAACTCTATAACTCGCTTATGGTTGGTCCTACAAGAAAAATGCAAATAACTATTTTGTAGGAAATTTTATCAGCTTTAATTTTGAAAGAAAGATAAAAATTGATAGGAGTAACTGTTTTCGAGATATAAGCAAAAAACCAATAAGAAAACTGTAACTGTTACTGAACAAAAATGTAATTCAGTTTTCAATGTTTGAGACGAAGACGAAAATGCAGCATTATTATTATTATTATTAATGTTATTGTTATTAATATGACGACTAAAAACGACTCTGAAGACTTTGGTGACTTTTATGTCTTCTCCTTTTTCCTATACTAAAGTATTAGACTCAATTAATTTAGTTTAATTTCGGTTTTTCAAACATTATATTTTAAAGCAAATTTTTGTTAAAGATTATTTATATCCAACTCTATAACTCGCTTATGGTTGGTCTTACAAATGAAATGCAAATAACTATTTTGTAGGAAATTTTATCAGCTTTAATTTTGAAAGGAAGATAAAAATTGATAGGAGTAATTGTTTTCGAGATATAAGCAAAAAACCAAAGTAAAAACTGTTACAGTTACTGAACAAAAATGTAATTCAGTTTTCAATGTTTGAGAGGAAGACAAAAATGCAGCATTTAAAAACGACTCTGAAGACTTCAGCGACTTTTATGTCACCTCCTTTTTCTTCTAATAAAGTATTGGACCCAATAAATTAAGTGTATTTTAAATCACAAGACATTTTCTGTTAAAGCACTTTTTTTTAAATATTAATAATTTTTAAACTTATATCTCGCTTATGGTTAGTCTTACATGAAAAATGCAAATAACTATTTTGAAGGAAATTTTATCAGCTTTAATTTTAAATGAAAGATAAAAATTGATAGGAGTAACTGTTTTCGAGAGATAAGCAAAAAACCAATAAGAAAACTGTAACTGTTACTGAACAAAAATGTAATTCAGTTTTCAATGTTTGAGACGAAGACGAAAATGCAGCATTTGAAATCGACTCTGAAGACTTCAGTGACTTATATTACATACTTCGAAATAAGCAAACTTTAATTGAACAAGTGCAAAAGCTAATACTTTGCTTTAAAATAACGATTTATGTGGTAATATGGTATTTTGCATCTGTCCTATAAAAGTTTACTCGTTTCGCTCCATTGAATCATTCGAAATAAATTATTTTGACACAACAACAACGAAAATAATTTGTTTTTGTTTAAACTGTAACATAAGTCGCTTTTATAAAACGAACTAAAACGTTTGGCATCTGTTTATTGAAAGTTTTCTCATTTGGGGGCATAAAATCGATTGAAGTTAACAGTTCTGGTCAAAACTATAACTTAAATTATTTCTTTGTATCACTTTAAAGATTTGCGTTATAGTCTTGACGAGAACTGTTCATTTCAAACGATTCTATGCTTTGAAACCAGTATACTTTCACTGAACAGAGGCAAAACGTCTGATTTCGCCTTTAAAAAACGATTTATGTCACAGTTTGGATTAAAACCAATGATTTTTGTGTATTCATTGTTACAAACAATAAACAATACATCAAAGAAACTGAAAACCTCTTATTCAGGCCCAGAAAATCAAATTACGTTTCAGTCTAGACACAAATTGCTTATTTTAGACGATTCTTTCTTTTGAACACGAAAACTTACATTAAAAAAATTAAAAACGTCTTATTCTGGCTCAAAACTGCAAATTATGTATTACTTTGGATAAAAGCAGTTTATCCTGATTACTCCTTTGCTTAGAATAGAGCAAACTTGTATAAAACTTAATAAAAACTTTAAATTTTGTCTCAAAGTAATACTTTACGTTATAGTTTTGACCAGAACTGTTAATTTCAAACGATTTTATGTCCCCAAACGAGAAAACTTTCACTAAACAAATGCCAAACGTCTTAGTTCGTTTTATAAAAGCGACTTATGATACAGTTTAAACAAAAACAAATTATTTTCGTTGTTGTTGTGTTAAAATAATTTATTTCGAATGATTCAATGGAGCGAAACGAGTAAACTTTTATAGGACAGATGCAAAATACCATATTACCACATAAATCGTTATTTTAAAGCAAAGTATTAGCTTTTGCACTTGTTCAATTAAAGTTTGCTTACTTCGAAGTATGTAATCGTCCGGAATATTTTTTTTTGTCAAAACTATAACGTAATTTGTTCTTTTGAGCTTGAATATAGAGTTTTCATTACGTTTTATAGTAGTTTACTCTACTCTAAGCATAGAATCAAACAGAGTAATCCGCTTTTGTTAAAACTGATACATAATTTGCTCTTATTTTCGAGAATAAGACGTTTTCAATATGCTTGATAAAATTCTTCTTGTTTATAGCAAGGAATCGTTTAAAATAAGCTGTATTTGCCTAAACTGATACGTAATTCGATATTTATGCATGGATACGAAGTTTTCAGTTTCTTTGACGTGAAATTTCTTGTTGCAAAAGGTAATACTTTGCTTTAAAACAACGCTTTATATGGTAATATGTAGTTTTGCATCTGCCCCATAATAGTTCATTAGTTTCGAATCATAAATTCGTTTGAAATAAACAGTGCTGGTCAAAACTATAACGTAAATTATTTCTTTGATACGAAATTTAAAGTTTTCATTAAGTTTTATACAAGTTTGCTCTATTCTAAGCAAAGGAGTAATCAGGATAAATTGCTTTTATCTAGAGTAATATTTAATTTGCAGTTTTCAGTCAGAATAAGACGTTTTTAATCTTTTTAATGTAAGTTTTCGTGTTCAAAACAAAGGATCGTCTAAAATAAGCAGTTTTTGTCCAGACTGAAACGTAATTCGAATTTCTGTGCCTGAATAAGGGGTTTTCAGATTCTTTGATGTGAGGTTTCTTGTTTGTAACAATGAATAAACAAAAATAATTGGTTTTTATTCAAACTGTGGCATGAATCAGCTTTAAGACTATAACGCAAAACTTTTGTTTTGTGCTAAAATAAGACGTTTTTAGTCAGTTTGATGTAAGTTTTCTTGTTGAAAGCAAAATATTGTCGAAAATCAACCGTTTTTGTCTAACTGATACAAAACTTGGTGGTTTGTGTCCGAATACAAAGTTTTCAGATTCTTTAATGTTAGGTTTGCTGCTTCTAACAAAGAATCAACGAAAATATTTTGTTTTAATACAAACTGCAATATAAAATGTCTTTATAGTACAAAACATGATGTTTAGCATCTGTTTAATAAAAATTTACTCGTTTGGAAGCATAGAATCATTCCAAATAAGGTATTTTCGTCAAAACTATAATGTAATTAGTATTTTGTGCTAGAATACAGCGTTTTTGTTAGTTTTTTTAACAATTTTGTCTATTTTAGGCAATGAAACGAATAGGATTAGCTGCCTTTATCCAAAGCGATACATAAATTGCTCTTTTATGCCAGATTAATACGTTTTTAGTCTGTTCGATGTAAGTTTTCTTGTTCAAAGCAAAAGATCGTCTAAAATAAGCCGTTTTTGTTTGAACTGATAAACAATTTAGACTGAGAGTCAACAAAAATAATTTGTTTTAATCCAAACTGATACTTTTTGACCCTATAAGAGTCCTATAAGAGTCCGAGATACGCCGTTCTCGTCAAGTCTATAACGTAATTCGTTTTTTTGTGTCAGAATACGACGTTTTCTGTCTGTTTAATATAAGTTTTTAATAATAATAATAATAAATACAATAATAATAATAATAATAATAATAATAATAAAAATAATAATAGTAATAAAAGTAAGCTTAGTTTTCTAAGCAAAAATGAAGCTTATTTTGTGTGTTATATGAGCGTTTTCTCATTTCTATGCAAGAAATCATCTGTGATCTGTGTTTTTAGGCAAGAAATTGTCTAAAATTAATAACTCAATTCAAAACTGGTATAAAAACATTTACTATACAAAAGTTAATAATAACAATAATAATAATAATAATAATAATTATAATAATAATAATAATAATAATAATAATAATAATAATAATAATAGTAATAATAATAATAATAATAATAATAATAATAAAAATAATAATCATAGTAATAAAAGTAAGCTTAGTTTTCTAAGCAAAAATGAAGCTTATTTTGTGTGTTATATGAGCGTTTTCTCATTTCTATGCAAGAGATCATCTGTGATCTGTGTTTTTAGGCAAGAAATTGTTTAAAATTAATAACTCATTTTAAAACTGGTATAAAAACATTTACTATACAAAAGTTATAATCGGTTTTTAATAATAATAATAATAATAATAATAATAATAATAATAATAATAACAATAATAATAATAATAATAATAATAGTAGTAATAAAAGTAAGCTTAGTTTTCTAAGCAAAAATGAAGCTTATTTTGTGTTATATGAGCGTTTTCTCATTTGAATGCAAAAGATCATGTGTGATCTGTGTTTTTAGGCAATCTAAGCCTATTTATAGTTTTTAGGCAAGAAATTGGCTAAAATTAATCACTCATTTTAAAACTGGTATAAAAACAATACTATACAAAAGTTATAATCGGTTTTTAATAATAATAATTATAATAATAATAATAATAATAATAATAATAATAATAACAATAATATTAATAAAAATAATAATAATAGTAATAAAAGTAAGCTTAGTTTTCTAAGCAAAATGAAGCTTATTTTGTGTGTTATATGAGTGTTTTCTCATTTCTATGCAAGAAATCATCTGTGATCTGTGTTTTTAGGCAAGAAATTGTCTAAAATTAATAACTTATTTTAAAACTGGTATAAAAACATTTACTATACAAAAGTTAATAATAATAATAATAATAATATTAATAATAATAATAATAATAATAATAATAATAATAATAATAATAATATTAATAATAATAATAATAGTAATAGTAACAAAAGTAATAATAATAATAATACTTTTAATAAGGAAAAATAGAGCTTATTTTGTGTGTTACATGAGCGTTTTCTCATTTCTATGCAAAAGATCATGTGTGATCTGTGTTTTTAGGCAATCTAAGCCATTTTAAAGTTTTTAATATTTAACAAAAATTAGCTTTAAAATAAAATGTTTGAAAAACTAAAATTAAACTAAATTAATTGTGTCTAACACTTTAGTAGAGGAAAAAAGAGGAGACATAGAAGTCACTAAAGTGTTAGAGTGTTCTTTAGTCGTCATATTAATAACAATAACATTTATAATAACAATACTAGTAGTACTAAATTTGCTTATATGCAAGCGCTTAATTAAGGTAACAGTTTTTTTGTTTTTTGCTTATATCTCGAAAACAATTACTCCTATCAATTTTTACTTTTTCACCAAAATTAAAGGTGATAAAATTTCCTACAAAATAGTTATTTGCATTTTTCATGTAGAACTAACCATAAGCGAGATATAAGTTAAACAATTAATAATTAAAAAAAAGTGTTTTAACAGAAAATGTCTTGTAATTTAAAATACACTTAATTTATTGGGTCCAATACTTTATTAGAAGAAAAAGAAGGTGACATAAAAGTCACTGAGGTCTTCAGAGTCGTTTTTAAATGCTGCATTTTTGTCTTCGTCTCAAACATTGAAAACTGAATTACATTTTTTTTCAGTAACAGTTACAGTTTTCTTATTGGTTTTTTGCTTATATCTCGAAAACAGTTACACCTATCAAATTTTATCTTTCTTTCAAAATTAATGCTGATAAAATTTCCAACAAAATAGTTATTTACATTTTTCTTGTAGGACCAAGCATAAACGAGTTATAGAGTTGGATATAAATAATATTTAGCAAAAATTTGCTTTAAAATAAAATGCTTGAAAAACCGGAATTAAACTAAATTAACTGTGTCTAACACTTTAGTAGAGGAAAAAGGAGAAGACATAAAAGTCACTAAATGTTTCAGAGTCGTCTTTAGTCGTCGTATTAATAACAATAATATTAATAATAATAATACTAATAGTACTAAATTTGCTTATATGCAAACGCTTAATTAAAGTAACAGTTTTTTGGTTTCTTGCTTGTATCTCGAAAACAGTTACTCCTATCAATTTTTATCTTTTTTTCAAAAGTAAAGCTGATAAAATTTCCTACAAAACAGTTATTTGCATTTTTTTGTAGGACCAACCATAAGCGAGTTATAGAGTTGGATATAAATAATCTTTAACAAAAATTTGCTATAAAATAAAATGTTTGAAAAACCGATATTAAACTAAATTAATTGGGTCTAACACTTTAGTTGAGGAAAAAGGAGAAGACATAAAAGTCACCAAAGTCTTCAGAGTTGTTTTTAGTACTAAATTTGCTTAAATGCAAGCGCTTAATTAAGGTAACAGTTTTTTGGTTTCTTGCTAAAATCTCGAAAACAGTTACTCCTATCAATTTTTATCTTTTTACTAAAATTAAAGCTGATAAAATTTCCTACAAAAATAGTAATTTGCATTTTTCATGTAGGACTAACCTTAAGCGAGATAGAAGTTTAAAAATAATTAATATTTAAAAAAAAAGTGCTTTAACAGAAAATGTCTTGTGATTTAAAATACACTTAATTTAATGGGTCCAATACTTTATTAGAAGAAAAAGGAGGTGACATAAAAGTCACTGAAGTCTTCATAGTCGATTTTAAATGCTGTATTTTCGTCTTTGTCTCAAACATTGAAAACTAAATTACATTTTTGTTCAGTAACAGTTACAGTTTTCTTATTGGTTTTTTGCTTATATCTCGAAAACAGTTACTCCTATCAATTTTTAACTTTCTTTCAAAATTAAAGCTGATAAAATTTCCTACAAAATAATTATTTGCATTTTTTTGTAGGACCAACCATAAGCGAGTTATAGAGTTGGATATAAATAATCTTTAACAAAAATTTGCTTTAAAATAAAATGTTTGAAAAACCGATATTAAACTAAATTAATTGGGTCTAACACTTTAGTTGAGAAAAAAGGAGAAAACATAAAAGTCACCAAAGTCTTGAGAGTAGTTTTTACTCGTCATATTAATAACAATAACATTAATAATAATATTACTAATATTACTAAATTTGTTTATATGCAAGCGCTTAATTAAGGTAACAGTTTCTTGTTTATATCTCGAAAACAGTTACTCCTATCAATTTTTACTTTTTCACCAAAGTTAAAGGTGATAAAATTTCCTACAAAATTAATTGAAAATAATTAATAATTAAAAAAAACTATTTAAAAACTTAAAAATAACTATTTTGTAGGAAATTTTATCAGCTTTAATTTTGAAAGAAAGATAAAAATTGATAGTAGTAATTGTTTTCGAGATATAAGCAAAAAACCAAAGTAAAAACTGTTACAGTTACTGAACAAAAATGTAATTCAGTTTTCAATGTTTGAGACGAAGACGAAAATGCAGCATTTAAAAACGACTCTGAAGACTTCAGCGACTTTTATGTCACCTCCTTTTTCTTCTAATAAAGTATTGGACCCAATAAATTAAGTGTATTTTAAATCACAAAACATTTTCTGTTAAAGCACTTTTTTTTAAATATTAATAATTTTTAAACTTATATCTCGCTTATGGTTAGTCTTACATGAAAAATGCAAATAACTATTTTGTAGAAAATTTTATCAGCTTTAATTCTAGTAAAAAGATAAAAATTGATATAAGTAACTGTTTTCCAGATATAAGCAAGAAACCAAAAAACTGTTACCTTAATTAAGCGTTTGCATGTAAGCAAATTTAGTACTATTAGTATTATTATTAATGTTATTGTTATTAATATGACGACTAAAGACGACTCTGAAACCTTTAGTAACCTTTATGTCTTCTCCTTTTTCCTCTACTAAAGTGTTAGACACAATTAATTTAGTTTAATTTTAGTTTTTCAAACATTTTGTTTTAAAGCAAGTTTTTGTTAAATATTATTTATATCCAACTCTATAACTCGCTTATGGTTGGTCCTACAAGAAAAATGCAAATAACTATTTTGTAGGATATTTTATCAGCTTTAATTTTGAAAGAAAGAAAAAAATTGACAGGAGTAACTGTTTTCGAGATATAAGCAAAAAACCAATAAGAAAACTGTAACTGTTACTGAACAAAAATGTAATTCAGTTTTCAATGTTTGAGACGAAGACGAAAATGCAGCATTATTATTATTATTAATGTTATTGTTATTAATATGACGACTACAAACGACTCTGAAGACTTTGGTAACTTTTATGTCTTCTCCTTTTTCCTATACTAAAGTGTTAGACTCAATTAATTTAGTTTAATTTCGGTTTTTCAAACATTATATTTTAAAGCAAATTTTTGTTAAAGATTATTTATATCCAACTCTATTACTCGCTTATGGTTGGTCTTACAAAAGAAATGCAAATAACTATTTTGTAGGAAATTTTATCAGCTTTAATTTTGAAAAAAAGATAAAAATTGATAGGAGTAATTGTTTTCGAGATATAAGCAAAAAACCAAAGTAAAAACTGTTACAGTTACTGAACAAAAATGTAATTCAGTTTTCAATGTTTGAGACGAAGACGAAAATGCAGCATTTAAAAACGACTCTGAAGACTTCAGCGACTTTTATGTCACCCCCTTTTTCTTCTAATAAAGTATTGGACCCAATAAATTAAGTGTATTTTAAATCACAAAACATTTTCTGTTAAAGCACTTTTTTTTTTAAATTTTAATAATTTTTAAACTTATATCTCGCTTATGGTTAGTCTTACATGAAAAATGCAAATAACTATTTTGTAGAAAATTTTATCAGCTTTAATTTTAGTAAAAAGATAAAAATTGATATAAGTAACTGTTTTCCAGATATAAGCAAGAAACCAAAACACTGTTACCCTAATTAAGCGTTTGCATGTAAGCAAATTTAGTACTATTAGTATTATTATTAATGTTATTGTTATTAATATGACGACTAAAGACGACTCTGAAACCTTTAGTGATCTTTATGTCTTCTCCTTTTTCGTCTACTAAAGTGTTAGACACAATTAATTTAGTTTAATTTTAGTTTTTCAAACATTTTATTTTAAAGCAAGTTTTTGTTAAATATTAATTATATCCAACTCTATAACTCGCTTATGGTTGGTCCTACAAGAAAAACGCAAATAACTATTTTGTAGGAAATTTTATCAGCTTTAATTTTGAAAGAGAGATAAAAATTGATAGGAGTAACAGTTTTCGAGATATAAGCAAAAAACCAATAAGAAAACTGTAACTGTTACTGAACAAAAATGTAATTCAGTTTTCAATGTTTGAGACGAAGACGAAAATGCAGCATTATTATTATTATTAATGTTATTGTTATTAATATGACGACTAAAAACGGCTCTGAAGACTTTGGTGACTTTTATGTCTTCTCCTTTTTCCTATACTAAAGTGTTAGACTCAATTTAATTTCGGTTTTTCAAACATTATATTTTAAAGTAAATTTTTGTTAAAGATTATTTATATCCAACTCTATAACTCGCTTATGGTTGGTCTTACAAAAGAAATGCAAATAACTATTTTGTAGGAAATTTTATCAGCTTTAATTTTGAAAGAAAGATAAAAATTGATAGGAGTAATTGTTTTCGAGTTATAAGCAAAAAACCAAAGTAAAAACTGTTACAGTTACTGAACAAAAAAGTAAGTTTTCGAGATATAAGCAAGAAACTGTTACCTTAATTAAGCGCTTGCATATAAGCAAATTTAGTACTATTAGTATTATTATTATTAATGTTATTGTTATTAATATGACGACTAAAGACGACTCTGAAACATTTAGTGATTTTTATGTCTTCTCCTTTTTCCTCTACTAAAGTGTTAGACCCAATTAATTTAGTTTAATATCGGTTTTTCAAACATTTTATTTTAAAGCAAATTTTTGTTAAAGATTATTTATATCCAACTCTATAACTCGCTTATGGTTGGTCTTACAAAAGAAATGCAAATAACTATTTTGTAGGAAATTTTATCAGCTTTAATTTTGAAAGAAAGATAAAAATTGATAGGAGTAATTGTTTTCGAGATATAAGCAAAAAACCAAAGTGAAAACTGTTACAGTTACTGAACAAAAATGTAATTCAGTTTTCAATGTTTGAGACGAAGACGAAAATGCAGCATTTAAAAACGATTCTGAAGACTTCAGTGACTTTTATGTCATTTCCATTTTCTTCTAATAGAGTATTGGTCCCAATAAATTAAGTGTATTTTAAATCACAAGACATTTTCTGTTAAAGCACTTTTTTTTTAAATATTAATTATTTTCAAACTTCTATCTCGCTTATGGTTAGTCCTACATGAAAAATGCAAATAACTATTTTGTAGGAAATTTTATCAGCTTTAATTTTAGTAAAAAAATAAAAATTGATAAGAGTAACTGTTTTCGAGATATAAGCAAGAAACTGTTACCTTAATTAAGCGCTTGCATATAAGCAAATTTAGTAATATTAGTATTATTATTATTAATGTTATTGTTATTAATTTGACGACTAAAAACTTGAGACGAAAATGCAGCATTTAAAAACGACTTTGAAGACTTCAGTGACTTTTATGTTACCTTCTTTTTCTTCTAATAAAGTATTGGACCCAATAAATTAAGTGTATTTTAAATCACAAGACATTCTCTGTTAAAACACTTTTTTTTAATTATTAATTATTTAACTTATATCTCGCTTATGGTTAGTTCTACATGAAAAATGCAAATAACTATTTTGTAGGAAATTTTATCACCTTTAATTTTGGTGAAAAAGTAAAAATTGATAGGAGTAACTGTTTTCGAGATATAAGCAAAAAACAAAAAAACTGTTACCTTAATTAAGCGCTTGCATATAAGCAAATTTAGTACTACTAGTATTGTTATTATAAATGTTATTGTTATTAATATGACGACTAAAGACAACTCTAAGACTTTTGTGACTTTTATGTCTCCTCCTTTTTCCTCTACTAAAGTGTTAGACACAATTAATTTAGTTTAATTTCAGTTTTTCAAACATTTTATTTTAAAGCTAATTTTTGTTGAATATTAAAAACTATAAAATGGCTTAGATTGCCTAAAAACACAGATCACACATGATCTTTTGCATAGAAATGAGAAAACGCTCATGTAACACACAAAATAAGCTTCATTTTTCCTTATTAAAAGTATTATTATTATTATTACTTTTGTTACTATTACAATTATTATTATTATTATTATTATTATTATTATTATTATTATTATTATTGTTATTATTATTATTATTATTAACTTTTGTATAGTAAATGTTTTTATATCAGTTTTAAAACGAGTGATTAATTTTAGCCAATTTCTTGCCTAAAAACTATAAAATGGCTTAGATTGCCTAAAAACACAGATCACACATTATCTTTTGCATAGAAATGAGAAAACGCTCATATAACACAAAATAAGCTTCATTTTTGCTTAGAAAACCTAGCTTACTTTTATTACTACTATTATTATTATTTTTATTATTATTATTATTATTTCTATTATTTTTATTATTATTACTATTATTATTATTATTATTATTATTATTATTATTAAAAACCGATTATAACTTTTGTATAGTAAATGTTTTTATACCAGTTTTAAAATGAGTTATTAATTTTAGACAATTTCTTGCCTAAAAACACAGATCACAGATGATCTCTTGCATAGAAATGAGAAAACGCTCATATAACACACAAAATAAGCTTCATTTTTGCTTAGAAAACTAAGCTTACTTTTATTACTATTATTATTTTTATTATTATTTTTGTTATTATTATTATTATTACTATTATTATTATTATTATTATTATTTATATTATTATTATTATTATTATTATTATTATTATTATTATTATTATTATTATTATTATTAACTTTTGTATAGTAAATGTTTTTATACCAGTTTTAAAATGAGTTATTAATTTTAGACAATTTCTTGCCTAAAAACACAGATCACAGATGATTTCTTGCATAGAAATGAGAAAACGCTCATATAACACACAAAATAAGCTTCATTTTTGCTTAGAAAACTAAGCTTACTTTTATTACTATTATTATTTTTATTATTATTATTATTATTATTATTATTGTTATTGTTATTGTTATTATTATTATTATTATTAAAAACTTATATTAAACAGACAGAAAACGTCGTATTCTGACACATAAAAACGAATTACGTTATAGACTTGACGAGAACGGCGTATCTCGGACTCTTATAGGACTCTTATAGGGTCAAAAAGTATCAGTTTGGATTAAAACAAATTATTTTTGTTGACTCTCAGTCTAATTTGTTCATCAGTTCAAACAAAAACGGCTTATTTCAGACGATCTTTTGCTTTGAACAAGAAAACTTACATCGAATATACTAAAAACGTATTAATCTGGCATAAAAGAGCAATTTATGTATCACTTTGAATAAAGACAGCTAATTCTTTTCGTTTCATTGCCTAAAATAGACAATTGTTAAAAAATCTAACAAAAACGCTGTATTCTAGCACAAAATACTAATTACATTTTAGTTTCGACGAGAATATCTTATTTGGAATGATTCTATGCTTCCAAACGAGTAAATTTTTATTAAACAGATGCCAAACATTATGTTTTGTCCTATAAAGACATTTTATATTGCAGTTTGTATTAAAACAAAATATTTTCGTTGATTCTTTGTTAGAAGCAGCAAACCTAACATTAAAGAATCTGAAAACTTTGTATTCGGACACAAACCACCGAATTTTGTATCAGTTTAGACAAAAACGGTTGATTTTCGACAATATTTTGCTTTCAACAAGAAAACTTATATCAAACTGACTAAAAACGTCTTATTTTAGCACAAAACAAAAGATTTGCGTTATAGTCTTAAAGCTGATTCATGCCACAGTTTGGATAAAAACCAAATATTTTTGTTAATTCATTGTTACAAACAAGAAACCTTACATCAAGGAAACTGAAAACCCCTTATTCAGGCACAGAAATTCGAATTACGTTTCAGTCTGGACAAAAACTGCTTATTTTAGACGATCTTTTGTCTTGAACACGAAAACTTACATTAAAAAGTTTAAAAACGTCTTATTCTGGCTGAAAACTGCAAATTTTATATTACTCTTGATAAAAGCAATTTATCCTGATTACTCCTTTGCTTAGAATAGAGCAAACTTGTATAAAACTTAATAAAAACTTTAAATTTCGTCTCAAAGAAATAATTTACGTTATAGTTTTGACCAGCATTGTTTATTTCAAACGAATTTATGATTCGAAACTAATGAACTTTTATGGGGCAGATGCAAAACCACATATTACCATATAAAGCGTTGTTTTAAAGCAAAGTATTACCTTTTGCAACAAGAAATTTCACGTCAAAGAAACTGAAAACTTCGTATCCATGCATAAATATCGAATTACGTATTAGTTTAGGCAAATACAGCTTATTTTAAACGATTCCTTGCTATAAACAAGAAAAATTTTATCAAGCATATTGAAAACGTCTTATTCTCGAAAATAAGAGCAAATTATGTATCAGTTTTAACAAAAGCGGATTACTCTGTTTGATTCTATGCTTAGAGTAGAGTAAACTACTATAAAACGTAATGAAAACTTTATATTCAAGCTCAAAAGAACAAATTACGTTATAGTTTTGGCAAAAAAAAAATATTTCGGACGATTTCATACTTTGAAGTAAGCAAACTTTAATTGAACAAGTGCAAAAGCTAATACTTTGCTTTAAAATAACGATTTATGTGGTAATATGGTATTTTGCATCTGTCCTATAAAAGTTTACTCGTTTCGCTCCATTGAATCATTCGAAATAAATTATTTTGACACAACAACAACGAAAATAATTTGTTTTTGTTTAAACTGTATCATAAGTCGCTTTTATAAAACGAACTAAGACGTTTGGCATTTGTTTAGTGAAAGTTTTCTCGTTTGGGGACAAAATTGTTTGAAATTAACAGTTCTGGTCAAAACTATAACGTAAATTATTTCTTTGAGACGAAATTTAAAGTTTTCATTAAGTTTTATACAAGTTTGCTCTATTCTAAGCAAAGGAGTAATCAGGATAAACTGCTTTTATCCACAGTAATACATAATTTGCAGTTTTGAGCCAGAATAAGACGTTTTTAATCTTTTTAATGTAAGTTTTCGTGTTCAAAAGAAAGAGTCGTCTAAAATAAGCAATTTGTGTCTAGACTGAAACGTAATTTGATTTTCTGGGCCTGAATAAGAGGTTTTCAGTTTCTTTGATGTAAGGTTTCTTGTTTGTAACAATGAATAAACGAAAATCATTGGTTTTAATCCAAACTGTGACATAAATCGTTTTTTAAAGGCGAAATCAGACGTTTTGCCTCTGTTCAGTGAAAGTATACTGGTTTCAAAGCATAGAATCGTTTGAAATTAACAGTTCTCGTCAAGACTATAACGCAAATCTTTAAAGTGATACAAAGAAATAATTTACGTTATAGTTTCAATTTCAAACGATTTTATGCCCCCAAACGAGAAAACTTTCACTAAACAGATGCCAATCGTCTTAGTTCGTTTTATAAAAGCGACTTATGTTACAGTTTAAACAAAAACAAATTATTTTCGTTGTTGTTGTGTCAAAATAATTTATTTCGAATGATTCAATGGAGCGAAACGAGTAAACTTTTATAGGACAGATGCAAAATACCATATTACCACATAAATCGTTATTTTAAAGCAAAGTATTAGCTTTTGCACTTGTTCAATTAAAGTTTGCTTACTTCGAAGTATGTAATCGTCCGAAATATTTTTTTTTTGCCAAATCTATAACGTAATTTGTTCTTTTGAGCTTGAATATAGTTTTCATTACGTGTTATAGTAGTTTACTCTACTCTAAGCATAGAATCAAACAGAGTAATCCGCTTTTGTTAAAACTGATACATAATTTGCTCTTATTTTCGAGAATAAGACGTTTTCAATATGCTTGATAAAATTTTTCTTGTTTATAGCAAGGAATCGTTTAAAATAAGCTGTATTTGCCTAAACTGATACGTAATTCGATATTTATGCATGGATACGAAGTTTTCAGTTTCTTTGACGTGAAATTTCTTGTTGCAAAAGGTAATACTTTGCTTTAAAACAACGCTTTATATGGTAATATGTAGTTTTGCATCTGCTCCATAATAGTTCATTAGTTTCGAATCATAAATTCGTTTGAAATAAACAGTGCTGGTCAAAACTATAACGTAAATTATTTCTTTGAGACGAAATTTAAAGTTTTCATTAAGTTTTATACAAGTTTACTCTATTCTAAGTAAAGGAGTAATCAGGATAAATTGCTTTTATCTAGAGTAATATATAATTTGCAGTTTTCTGCCAGAAAAAGACGTTTTTAATCTTTTTAATGTAAGTTTTCGTGTTCAAGACAAAAGATCGTCTAAAATAAGCAGTTTTTGTCCAGACTGAAACGTAATTCGAATTTCTGTGCCTGAATAAGGGGTTTTCAGTTTCTTTGATGTAAGGTTTCTTGTTTGTAACAATGAATTAACAAAAATATTTGGTTTTTATCCAAACTGTGGCATGAATCAGCTTTAAGACTATAACGCAAATCTTTGGTTTTATGCTAAAATAAGACGTTTTTAGTCAGTTTGATATGTTTTCTTGTTCATAGCAAAATATTGTCGAAAATCAACCGTTATTGTCTAAACTGATACAAAATTCGGTGGTTTGTGTCCGAATACAAAGTTTTCAGATTCTTTAATATTAAGTTTGCTGCTTCTAACAAAGAATCAACGAAAATATTTTGTTTTAATACAAACTGCAATATAAAATGTCATCATAGGACAAAACATGATGTTTGGCATCTGTTTAATAAAAATTTACTCGTTTGGAAGCATAGAATCATTCCAAATAAGCTATTCTCGTCGAAACTATAATGTAATTAGTATTTTGTGCTACAATACAGCGTTTTTGTTAGATTTATTAACAATTTTGTCTATTTTAAGCAATGAAACGAATAGGATTGGCTGCCTTTATCTAAAGTGATACATAAATTGCTCTTTTATGCCAGATTAATACGTTTTTAGTCTGTTCGATGTAAGTTTTCTTGTTCAAAGCAAAAGATCGTCTAAAATAAGCCGTTTTTGTTTGAACTGATGAACAATTCAGACTGAGAGTCAACAAAAATAATTTATTTTAATCCAAACTGATACTTTTTGACCCTATAAGAGTCCTATAAGAGTCCGAGATACGCCGTTCTCGTCAAGTCTATAACGTAATTGGTTTTTTTGTGTCAGAATACGACGTTTTCTGTCTGTTTAATATAAGTTTTTAATAATAATAATAATAATAATAACAATAATAATAATAATAATAATAATAATAATAATAATAATAATAATAATAATAATAATAATAATAATAATAATAATAATAATAATAATAATAATAATAATAATAATAATAATAATAATAATAGTAGTAATAAAAGTAAGCTTAGTTTTCTAAGCAAAAATGAAGCTTATTTTGTGTTATATGAGCGTTTTCTCATTTCTATGCAAAAGATCATGTGTGATCAGTGTTTTTAGGCAATCTTAGCCATTTTATAGTTTTTAGGCAAGAAATTGGCTAAAATTAATCACTCATTTTAAAACTGGTATAAAAACAATACTATACAAAAGTTATAATCGGTTTTTAATAATAATAATTATAATAATAATAATAATAACAATAATAATAATAATAATAATAATAATAATAATAATAATAATAATAATAATAATAATAATAATAATAACAATAATAATAATAATAATAATAATAATAATAATAACAATAATAATAATAACAATAATAATAATAATAATAATAATAATAATAATAACAATAATAATAATAAAAATAATAATAATAGTAATAAAAGTAAGCTTAGTTTTCTAAGCAAAAATGAAGCTTATTTTGTGTGTTATATGAGTGTTTTGTCATTTCTATGCAAGAAATCATCTGTGATCTGTGTTTTTAGGCAAGAAATTGTCTAAAATTAATAACTCATTTTAAAACTGGTATAAAAACGTTTACTATACAAAAGTTAATAATAATAATAATAACAATAATAATAATAATAATAGTAATAGTAACAAAAGTAATAATAATAATAATAATACTTTTAATAAGGAAAAATGGAGCTTATTTTGTGTGTTACATGAGCGTTTTCTTATTTCTATGCAAAAGATCATGTGTGATGTGTGTTTTTAGACAATCTAAGCCATTTTATAGTTTTTAATATTTAACAAAAATTTGCTTTAAAATAAAATGTTTGAAAAACTGAAATTAAACCAAATTAATTGTGTCTAACACTTTAGTAGAGGAAAAAAGAGGAGACATAAAAGTCACTAAAGTCTTCAGAGTCGTTTTTAAATGCTGCATTTTCGTCTTCCTCTCAAACATTGAAAACTGAATTACATTTTTGTTCAGTAACTGTAACAGTTTTTACTTTGGTTTTTTGCTTATATCTCGAAAACAATTACTCCTATCAATTTTTATCTTTGTTTCAAAATTAAAGCTGATAAAATTTCCTACAAAATAGTTATTTGCATTTCTCATGTAGGACTAACCATAAGCGAGATATAAGTTTGAAAATAATTAATATTTAAAAAAAAAGTGCTTTAACAGAAAATGTTTTGTGATTTAAAATACACTTAATTTATTAGGTCCAATACTTTATTAGAAGAAAAAGGAGGTGACATATAAGTCACTGAAGTCTTCAGAGTCGATTTTAAATGCTGCATTTTCGTCTTCGTCTCAAACATTGAAAACTGAATTACATTTTTGTTCAGTAACAGTTAAGTTTTCTTATTGGTTTTTTGCTTATATCTCGAAAACAGTTACTCCTATCAATTTTTATCTTTCTTTCAAAATTAAAGCTGATAAAATTTCCTACAAAATAGTTATTTGCATTTCTTTTGTAAGACCAACCATAAGCGAGTTATAGAGTTGGATATAAATAATCTTTAACAAAAATTTGCTTTAAAATATAATGTTTGAAAAACCGAAATTAAACTAAATTAATTGAGTCTAACACTTTAGTATAGGAAAAAGGAGAAGACATAAAAGTCACCAAAGTCTTCAGAGTCGTTTTTAGTCGTCATATTAATAACAATAACATTAATAATAATAATAACGCTGCATTTTCGTCTTCGTCTCAAACATTGAAAACTGAATTACATTTTTGTTCAGTAACAGTTACAGTTTTCTTATTGGTTTTTTGCTTATATCTCGAAAACAGTTACTCCTATCAATTTTTATCTTTCTTTCAAAATTAAAGCTGATAAAATTTCCTACAAAATAGTTATTTGCATTTTTCTTGTAAGACCAACCATAAGCGAGTTATAGAGTTAGATATAAATAATATTTAACAAATGTTATTGTTATTAATATGACGACTAAAGACGACTCTGAAACTTTTAGTGACATTTATGTCTTCTCCTTTTATTATATTTATATTTATTTATATAATTATTTTGTAGGAAATTTTATCAGCTTTAATTTTAAAAGAAAGATAAAAATTGATAGGAGTAACTGTTTTCGAGATATAAGCAAAAAACCAATAAGAAAACTGTAACTGTTACTGAACAAAAATGTAATTCAGTTTTCAATGTTTGAGACGAAGACGAAAATGCAGCATTTAAAATCGACTCTGAAGACTTCAGTGACTTATATGTCACCTCCTTTTTCTTCTAATAAAGTATTGGACCTAATAAATTAAGTGTATTTTAAATCACAAAACATTTTCTGTTAAAGCACATTTTTTTTAAATATTAATTATTTTCAAACTTATATCTCGCTTATGGTTAGTCCTACATGAGAAATGCAAATAACTATTTTGTAAGAAATTTTATCAGCTTTAATTTTAGTAAAAAGATAAAAATTGATAAGAGTAACTGTTTTCGAGATATAAGCAAGAAACCAAAAAACTGTTACCTTAATTAAGCCATTGCATATAAGCAAATTTAGTACTATTAGTATTATTATTATTAATGTTATTGTTATTAATATGACGACTAAAGACGACTCTGAAACCTTTAGTGACATTTATGTCTTCTCCTTTTATTATATTTATTTTTATTTATATAATTATTTTGTAGGAAATTTTATCAGCTTTAATTTTAATAGAAAGATAAAAATTGATAGGGGTAACTGATTTCGAGATATAAGCAAAAAACCAATAAGAAAACTGTAACTGTTACTGAACAAAAATGTAATTCAGTTTTCAATGTTTGAGACGAAGACGAAAATGCAGCATTTAAAATCGACTCTGAAGACTTCAGTGACTTATATGTCACCTCCTTTTTCTTCTAATAAAGTATTGGACCTAATAAATTAAGTGTATTTTAAATCACAAAACATTTTCTGTTAAAGCACTTTTTTTTTTTAAATATTAATTATTTTCAAACTTATATCTCGCTTATGGTTAGTCCTACATGAAAAATGCAAATTACTATTTTGTAGGAAATTTTATCAGCTTTAATTTTAGTAAAAAGATAAAAATTGATAGGAGTAACTGTTTTCGAGATGTAAGCAAGAGACCAAAAAACTGTTACCTTAATTAAGCGCTTGCATATAAGCAAATTTAGTACTAAAAACAACTCTGAAGACTTTGGTGACTTTTATGTCTTCTCATTTTTCCTCTACTAAAGTGTTTGACCCAATTAATTTAGTTTAATATCGGTTTTTCAAACATTTTATTTTAAAGCAAATTTTTGTTAAAGATTATTTATATCCAACTCTATAACTCGCTTATGGTTGGTCCTACAAAAAAATGCAAATAACTATTTTGTAGGAAATTTTATCAGCTTTAATTTTGAAAGAAAGATAAAAATTAATAGGAGTAACTGTTTTCGAGATATAAGCAAAAAACCAATAAGAAAACTGTAACTGTTACTGAACAAAAATGTAATTCAGTTTTCAATGTTTGAGACGAAGACGAAAATGCAGCATTATTATTATTATTAATGTTATTGTTATTAATATGACGACTAAAAACGATTCTGAAGTCTTTGGTGACTTTTATGTCTTCTTCTTTTTCCCATACTAAAGTGTTGGACTCAATTAATTTAGTTTAATTTCGGTTTTTCAAACATTATATTTTAAAGCAAATTTTTGTTAAAGATTATTTATATCCAACTCTATAACTCGCTTATGGTTGGTCTTACAAAAGAAATGCAAATAACTATTTTGTAGAAAATTTAATCAGCTTTAATTTTGGAAGAAAGATAAAAATTGATAGGAGTAATTGTTTTCGAGATATAAGCAAAAACTGTTACAGTTACTGAACAAAATGTAATTCAGTTTTCAATGTTTGAGACGAAGACGAAAATGCAGCATTTAAAAACGACTCTGAAGACTTCAGCGACTTTTATGTCACCTCCTTTTTCTTCTAATATAGTATTGGACCCAATAAATTAAGTGTATTTTAAATCACAAGACATTTTCTGTTAAAGCACTTTTTTTTTAAATATTAATAATTTTTAAACTTATATTTCGCTTATGCTTAGTCTTACATGAAAAATGCAAATAACTATTTTGTAGAAAATTTTATCAGCTTTAATTTTAGTAAAAAGATAAAAATTGATATAAGTAACTGTTTTCCAGATATAAGCAAGAAACCAAAAATCTGTTACCTTAATTAAGCGTTTGCATGTAAGCAAAGTTAGTACTATTAGTATTATTATTAATGTTATTGTTATTAATATGACGACTAAAGACGACTCTGAAACCTTTAGTGACCTTTATGTCTTCTCCTTTTTTCTCTACTAAAGTGTTAGACACAATTAATTTAGTTTAATTTTAGTTTTTCAAACATTTTATTTTAAAGCAAGTTTTTGTTAAATATTATTTATACCCAACTCTATAACTCGCTTATGGTTGGTCCTACAAGAAAAATGCAAATAATTATTTTGTAGGAAATTTTATCAGCTTTAATTTTGAAAGAAAGATAAAAATTGATAGGAGTAACTGTTTTCGAGATATAAGCAAAAAACCAATAAGAAAACTGAAACTGTTACTGAACAAAAATGTAATTCAGTTTTCAATGTTTGAGACGAAGACGAAAATGCAGCATTTAAAAACGACTCTGAAGACTTCAGTGACTTTTATGTCACCTCCTTTTTCTTCTAATAGAGTATTGGTCCCAATAAATTAAGTGTATTTTAAATCACATGACATTTTCTGTTAAAGCACTTTTTTTTAAATATTGATTATTTTCAAACTTATATCTCGCTTATGGTTAGTCCTACATGAAAAATGCAAATAACTATTTTGTAGGAAATTTTATCAGCTTTAATTTTAGTAAACAGATAAAAATTGATAGGAGTAACTGTTTTCGAGATATAAGCAAGAAACCAAAAAACTGTTACCTTAATAAAGCGCTTGCATATAAGCAAATTTAGTACTATTAGTATTATTATTATTAATGTTATTGTTATTAATATGACGACTAAAAACGACTCTGAAGACTTTGGTGATTTTTATGTCTTCTCCTTTTTCCTATACTAAAGTGTTAGACACAATTAATTTAGTTTAATTTCAGTATTTCAAACATTTTTTTTAATGCAAATTTTTGTTAAATATTATTTATATCTATCTCTATAACTCGCTTATGCTTGGTCCTACAAGAAAAATACAAATAACTATTTTGTAGGAAATTTTATCAGCTTTAATTTTAGTAAAAAGATAAAAATTGATAGGAGTAACTGTTTTCGAGATATAAGCAAGAAACCAATAAACTGTTACCTTAATAAAGCGCTTGCATATAAGCAAATTTAGTACTATTAGTATTATTATTATTAATGTTATTGTTATTGATATGACGACTAAGAACGACTCTCAAGACTTTGGTGACTTTTATGTCACCTCCTTTTTCTTCTAATAAAGTATTGGACCCAATAAATTAAGTGTATTTTAAATCACAAGACATTTTCTGTTAAAGCACTTTTTTTTAAATATTAATTATTTTTAAACTTATATCTCGCTTATGGTTAGTCCTATATGAAAAATGCAAATTACTATTTTGTAGGAAATTTTATTTTTTAGTTTTTCAAACATTTTATTTTAAAGCAAGTTTTTGTTAAATATTATTTATATCCAACTCTATAACTCGCTTATGGTTGGTCCTACAAGAAAAATGCAAATAACTATTTTGTAGGAAATTTTATCAGCTTTAATTTTGAAAGAAAGATAAAAATTGATAGGAATAATTGTTTTCGAGATATAAGCAAAAAACCAAAGTGAAAACTGTTACAGTATCTAAACAAAAATGTAATTCAGTTTTCAATGTTTGAGACGAAGACGAAAATGCAGCATTTAAAAACGACTCTGAAGACTTCTGTGACTTTTAAGTCACCTCCTTTTTCTTCTAATAATGTATTGGACCCAATAAATTAAGTGTATTTTAAATCACAAGACATTTTCTGTTAAAGCACTTTTTTTTAAATATTGATTATTTTCAAACTTATATCTCGCTTACGGTTAGTCCTACATAAAAAATGCAAATAACTATTTTGTAGGAAATTTTATCAGCTTTAATTTTAGTAAACAGATAAAAATTGATAGGAGTAACTGTTTTCGAGATATAAGCAAGAAACCAAAAAACTGTTACCTTAATAAAGCGCTTGCATATAAGCAAATTTAGTACTATTAGTATTATTATTATTAATGTTATTGTTATTAATATGACGACTAAAAACGACTCTGAAGACTTTGGTGACTTTTATGTCTTCTCCTTTTTCCTATACTAAAGTGTTAGACACAATTAATTTAGTTTAATTTCAGTATTTCAAACATTTTATTTTAAAGCAAATTTTTGTTAAATATTATTTATATCTATCTCTATAACTCGCTTATGCTTGGTCCTACAAGAAAAATACAAATAACTATTTTGTAGGAAATTTTATCAGCTTTAATTTTAGTAAAAAGATAAAAATTGATAGGAGTAACTGTTTTCGAGATATAAGCAAGAAACCAATAAACTGTTACCTTAATAAAGCGCTTGCATATAAGCAAATTTAGTACTATTAGTATTATTATTATTAATGTTATTGTTATTAATATGACGACTAAAAACGACTCTGAAGACTTTGGTGACTTTTATGTCTTCTCCTTTTTCCTATACTAAAGTGTTAGATACAATTAATTTAGTTTAATTTCAGTATTTCAAACATTTTATTTTAAAGCAAATTTTTGTTAAAGATTATTTATATCCAACTCTATAACTCGCTTATGGTTGGTCCTACAAAAAAAATGCCAATAACTATTTTGTAGGAAATTTTATCAGCTTTGATTTTGAAAAAAAAACACAAATTGATAGGAGTAATTGTTTTCGAGATATAAGCAAAAAACCAAAGTAAAAACTGTTACAGTTACTGAACAAAAATGTAATTTAGTTTTCAATGTTTGAGACGAAGACGAAAATGCAGCATTTAAAAACGACTCTGAAGATTTCAGTGACTTTTATGTCACCTCCTTTTTCTTCTAATAAAGTATTGGACCCATTAAATTAAGTGTATTTTAAATCACAAGACATTTTCTGTTAAAGCACTTTTTTTTTAAATATTAATTATTTTCAAACTTATATCTCGCTTATAGTTAGTCCTACATGAAAAATGCAAATAACTATTTTGTAGGAAATTTTATCAGCTTTAATTTTGAAAGAGAGATAAAAATTGATAGGAGTAATTGTTTTCGAGATATAAGCAAAAAACCAAAGTAAAAACTGTTACAGTTACTGAACAAAAATGTAATTCAGTTTTCAATGTTTGAGACGAAGACGAAAATGCAGCATTTAAAAACGACTCTGAAGACTTCAGCGACTTTTATGTCACCTCCTTTTTCTTCTAATAAAGTATTGGACCCAATAAATTAAGTGTATTTTAAATCACAAGACATTTTCTGTTAAAGCACTTTTTTTTTAAATATTAATAATTTTTAATCTTATATCTCGCTTATGGTTAGTCTTACATGAAAAATGCAAATAACTATTTTGTAGAAAATTTTATCGGCTTTAATTTTAGTAAAAAGATAAAAATTGATATAAGTAACTGTTTTCCAGATATAAGCAAGAAACCAAAAAACTGTTACCCTAATTAAGCGTTTGCATGTAAGCAAATTTAGTACTATTAGTATTATTATTAATGTTATTGTTATTAATATGACGACAAAAGACGACTCTGAAACCTTTAGTGACCTTTATGTCTTCTCCTTTTTCCTCTACTAAAGTGTTAGACACAATTAATTTAGTTTAATTTTAGTTTTTCAAACATTTTATTTTAAAGCAAGTTTTTGTTAAATATTATTTATATCCAACTCTATAACTCGCTTATGGTTGGTCCTACAAGAAAAATGCAAATAACTATTTTGTAGGAAATTTTATCAGCTTTAATTTTGAAAGAAAGATAAAAATTGATAGGAGTAACTGTTTTCGAGATATAAGCAAAAAACCAATAAGAAAACTGTAACTGTTACTGAACAAAAATGTAATTCAGTTTTCAATGTTTGAGACGAAGACGAAAATGCAGCATTATTATTATTATTAATGTTATTGTTATTAATATGACGACTAAAAACGACTTTGAAGACTTTGGTGACTTTTATGTCTTCTCCTTTTTCCTATACTAAAGTGTTAGACTCAATTTAATTTCGGTTTTTCAAACATTATATTTTAAAGCAAATTTTTGATAAAGATTATTTATATCCAACTCTATAACTCGCTTATGGTTGGTCTTACAAAAGAAATGCAAATAACTATTTTGTAGGAAATTTTATCAGCTTTAATTTTGAAAGATAAAAATTGATAGGAGTAATTGTTTTCGAGATATAAGCAAAAAACCAAAGTAAAAACTGTTACAGTTACTGAACAAAAATGTAAGTTTTCGAGATATAAGCAAGAAACTGTTACCTTAATTAAGCGCTTGCATATAAGCAAATTTAGTACTATTAGTATTATTATTATTATTAATGTTATTGTTATTGATATGACGACTAAGAACGACTCTCAAGACTTTGGTGACTTTTATGTCACCTCCTTTTTCTTCTAATAAAGTATTGGACCCAATAAATTAAGTGTATTTTAAATCACAAAACATTTTCTGTTAAAGCACTTTTTTTTTAAATATTAATTATTTTTAAACTTATATCTCGCTTATGGTTAGTCCTACATGAAAAATGCAAATTACTATTTTGTAGGAAATTTTATCAGCTTTAATTTTAGTAAAAAGATAAAAATTGATAGGAGTATCTGTTTTCGAGATATAAGCAAGAAACCAAAAAACTGTTACCTTAATTAAGCGCTTGCATATAAGCAAATTTAGTACTAAAAACAACTCTGAAGACTTTGGTGATTTTTATGTCTTCTCCTTTTTCCTCTACTAAAGTGTTGGACCCAATTAATTTAGTTTAATATCAGTTTTTCAAACATTTTATTTTAAAGCAAATTTTTGTTAAAGATTATTTATATCCAACTCTATAACTCGCTTATGGTTGGTCCTACAAAAAAATGGAAATAACTATTTTGTAGGAAATTTTATCAGCTTTAATTTTGAAAAAAAGGTAAAAATTGATAGGAGTAACTGTTTTCGAGATATAAGCAAGAAACCAAAAAACTGTTACCTTAATAAAGCGCTTGAATATAAGCAAATTTAGTACTATTAGTATTATTATTATTAATGTTATTGTTATTAATATGACGACTAAAGACGACTCTGAAACATTTAGTGACTTTTATGTCTTCTCCTTTTTCCTATACTAAAGTGTTAGACCTAATTAATTTAGGTTAATTTCGGTTTTTCAAACATTTTATTTTAAAGCAAATTTTTGTTAAAGATTATTTATATCCAACTCTATAACTCGCTTATGGTTGGTCTTACAAAAGAAATGCAAATAACTATTTTGTAGGAAATTTTATCAGCTTTAATTTTGAAAGAAAGATAAAAATTGATAGGAGTAATTGTTTTCGAGATATAAGCAAAAAACCAAAGTGAAAACTGTTACAGTTACTGAACAAAAATGTAATTCAGTTTTCAATGTTTGAGACGAAGACGAAAATGCAGCATTTAAAAACGACTCTGAAGACTTCAGTGACTTTTATGTCACCTCCTTTTTCTTCTAATAGAGTATTGGTCCCAATAAATTAAGTGTATTTTAAATCACAAGACATTTTCTGTTAAAGCACTTTTTTTTTAAATATTAATTATTTTCAAACTTCTATCTCGCTTATGGTTAGTCCTACATAAAAAATGCAAATAACTATTTTGTAGGAAATTTTATCAGCTTTGATTTTGAAAAAAAAACACAAATTGATAGGAGTAATTGTTTTCGAGATATAAGCAAAAAACCAAAGTAAAAACTGTTACAGTTACTGAACAAAAATGTAATTTAGTTTTCAATGTTTGAGACGAAGACGAAAATGCAGCATTTAAAAACGACTCTGAAGATTTCAGTGACTTTTATGTCACCTCCTTTTTCTTCTAATAAAGTATTGGACCCATTAAATTAAGTGTATTTTAAATCACAAGACATTTTCTGTTAAAGCACTTTTTTTTTAAATATTAATTATTTTCAAACTTATATCTCGCTTATAGTTAGTCCTACATGAAAAATGCAAATAACTATTTTGTAGGAAATTTTATCAGCTTTAATTTTGAAAGAGAGATAAAAATTGATAGGAGTAATTGTTTTCGAGATATAAGCAAAAAACCAAAGTAAAAACTGTTACAGTTACTGAACAAAAATGTAATTCAGTTTTCAATGTTTGAGACGAAGACGAAAATGCAGCATTTAAAAACGACTCTGAAGACTTCAGCGACTTTTATGTCACCTCCTTTTTCTTCTAATAAAGTATTGGACCCAATAAATTAAGTGTATTTTAAATCACAAGACATTTTCTGTTAAAGCACTTTTTTTTTAAATATTAATAATTTTTAATCTTATATCTCGCTTATGGTTAGTCTTACATGAAAAATGCAAATAACTATTTTGTAGAAAATTTTATCGGCTTTAATTTTAGTAAAAAGATAAAAATTGATATAAGTAACTGTTTTCCAGATATAAGCAAGAAACCAAAAAACTGTTACCCTAATTAAGCGTTTGCATGTAAGCAAATTTAGTACTATTAGTATTATTATTAATGTTATTGTTATTAATATGACGACAAAAGACGACTCTGAAACCTTTAGTGACCTTTATGTCTTCTCCTTTTTCCTCTACTAAAGTGTTAGACACAATTAATTTAGTTTAATTTTAGTTTTTCAAACATTTTATTTTAAAGCAAGTTTTTGTTAAATATTATTTATATCCAACTCTATAACTCGCTTATGGTTGGTCCTACAAGAAAAATGCAAATAACTATTTTGTAGGAAATTTTATCAGCTTTAATTTTGAAAGAAAGATAAAAATTGATAGGAGTAACTGTTTTCGAGATATAAGCAAAAAACCAATAAGAAAACTGTAACTGTTACTGAACAAAAATGTAATTCAGTTTTCAATGTTTGAGACGAAGACGAAAATGCAGCATTATTATTATTATTAATGTTATTGTTATTAATATGACGACTAAAAACGACTTTGAAGACTTTGGTGACTTTTATGTCTTCTCCTTTTTCCTATACTAAAGTGTTAGACTCAATTTAATTTCGGTTTTTCAAACATTATATTTTAAAGCAAATTTTTGATAAAGATTATTTATATCCAACTCTATAACTCGCTTATGGTTGGTCTTACAAAAGAAATGCAAATAACTATTTTGTAGGAAATTTTATCAGCTTTAATTTTGAAAGATAAAAATTGATAGGAGTAATTGTTTTCGAGATATAAGCAAAAAACCAAAGTAAAAACTGTTACAGTTACTGAACAAAAATGTAAGTTTTCGAGATATAAGCAAGAAACTGTTACCTTAATTAAGCGCTTGCATATAAGCAAATTTAGTACTATTAGTATTATTATTATTATTAATGTTATTGTTATTGATATGACGACTAAGAACGACTCTCAAGACTTTGGTGACTTTTATGTCACCTCCTTTTTCTTCTAATAAAGTATTGGACCCAATAAATTAAGTGTATTTTAAATCACAAGACATTTTCTGTTAAAGCACTTTTTTTTTAAATATTAATTATTTTTAAACTTATATCTCGCTTATGGTTAGTCCTACATGAAAAATGCAAATTACTATTTTGTAGGAAATTTTATCAGCTTTAATTTTAGTAAAAAGATAAAAATTGATAGGAGTATCTGTTTTCGAGATATAAGCAAGAAACCAAAAAACTGTTACCTTAATTAAGCGCTTGCATATAAGCAAATTTAGTACTAAAAACAACTCTGAAGACTTTGGTGATTTTTATGTCTTCTCCTTTTTCCTCTACTAAAGTGTTGGACCCAATTAATTTAGTTTAATATCAGTTTTTCAAACATTTTATTTTAAAGCAAATTTTTGTTAAAGATTATTTATATCCAACTCTATAACTCGCTTATGGTTGGTCCTACAAAAAAATGGAAATAACTATTTTGTAGGAAATTTTATCAGCTTTAATTTTGAAAAAAAGGTAAAAATTGATAGGAGTAACTGTTTTCGAGATATAAGCAAGAAACCAAAAAACTGTTACCTTAATAAAGCGCTCGAATATAAGCAAATTTAGTACTATTAGTATTATTATTATTAATGTTATTGTTATTAATATGACGACTAAAGACGACTCTGAAACATTTAGTGACTTTTATGTCTTCTCCTTTTTCCTATACTAAAGTGTTAGACCTAATTAATTTAGGTTAATTTCGGTTTTTCAAACATTTTATTTTAAAGCAAATTTTTGTTAAAGATTATTTATATCCAACTCTATAACTCGCTTATGGTTGGTCTTACAAAAGAAATGCAAATAACTATTTTGTAGGAAATTTTATCAGCTTTAATTTTGAAAGAAAGATAAAAATTGATAGGAGTAATTGTTTTCGAGATATAAGCAAAAAACCAAAGTGAAAACTGTTACAGTTACTGAACAAAAATGTAATTCAGTTTTCAATGTTTGAGACGAAGACGAAAATGCAGCATTTAAAAACGACTCTGAAGACTTCAGTGACTTTTATGTCACCTCCTTTTTCTTCTAATAGAGTATTGGTCCCAATAAATTAAGTGTATTTTAAATCACAAGACATTTTCTGTTAAAGCACTTTTTTTTTAAATATTAATTATTTTCAAACTTCTATCTCGCTTATGGTTAGTCCTACATAAAAAATGCAAATAACTATTTTGTAGGAAATTTTATCAGCTTTAATTTTAGTAAAAAGATAAAAATTGATAGGAGTAACTGTTTTCGAGATATAAGCAAGAAACTGTTACCTTAATTAAGCGCTTGCATATAAGCAAATTTAGTAATATTAGTATTATTATTATTAATGTTATTGTTATTAATAGGGCGACTAAAGACGACTCTGAAACATTTAGTGACTTTTATGTCTTTTCCTTTTTCCTCTACTAAAGTGTTAGACACAATTAATTTAGTTTAATTCCGGTTTTTCAAGCATTTTATTTTAAAGCAAATTTTTGTTAAATATTATTTATATCCAACTCTATAACTCGTTTATGCTTGGTCCTACAAGAAAAATGTAAATAACTATTTTGTTGGAAATTTTATCAGCTTTAATTTTGAAAGAAAGGTAAAATTTGATAGGAGTAACTATTTTCGAGATATAAGCAAAAAACCAATAAGAAAACTGTAACTGTTACTGAACAAAAATGTAACTCAGTTTTCAATGTTTGAGACGAAGACAAAAGTGCAGCATTTAAAAACGACTCTGAAGACGTCAGTGACTTTTATGTCACCTCCTTTTTCTTCTAATAAAGTATTGGACCCAATAAATTAAGTGTATTTTAAATCACAAGACATTTTCTGTTAAAGCACTTTTTTTTTAAATAATAATTATTTTCAAACTTATATCTCGCTTATGGTTAGTCCTACATGAAAAATGCAAATAACTATTTTGTAGGAAATTTTATCAGCTTTAATTTTAGCAAAAAGATAAAAATTGATAGGAGTAACTGTTTTCGAGATATAATCAAGAAACCAAAAAACTGTTACCTTAATTAAGCGTTTGCATATAAGCAAATTTAGTATTATTAGTATTATTATTATTAATGTTATTGTTATTAATATGACGATTAAAAACGACTCTTAAATAAATGCTACATTTTTGTCTTCGTCTCAAACATTGAAAACTGAGTTACATTTTTGTTCAGTAACAGTTACAGTTTTCTTATTGGTTTTTTGCTTATATCTCGAAAACAGTTACTCCTATCAAATTTTATCTTTCTTTCAAAATTAAAGCTGATAAAATTTCCAACAAAATAGTTATTAACATTTTTCTTGTAGGACCAAGCATAAACGAGTTATAGAGTTGGATATAAATAATATTTAACAAAAATTTGCTTTAAAATAAAATGCTTGAAAAACCGGAATTAAACTAAATTAATTGTGTCTAACACTTTAGTAGAGGAAAAAGGAGAAGACATAAAAGTCACTAAATGTTTCAGTGTCGTCTTTAGTCGTCCTATTAATAACAATAACATTAATAATAATAATACTAATATTACTAAATTTGCATATATGCAAGCGCTTAATTAAGGTAACAGTTTCTTGCTTATATCTCGAAAACAGTTACTCCTATCAATTTTTATCTTTTTACTAAAATTAAAGCTGATAAAATTTCCTACAAAATAGTTATTTGCATTTTTTATGTAGGACTAATCATAAGCGAGATAGAAGGTTGAAAATAATTAATATTTAAAAAAAAAGTGCTTTAACAGAAAATGTCTTGTGATTTAAAATACACTTAATTTATTGGGACCAATACTCTATTAGAAGAAAAAGGAGGTGACATAAAAGTCACTGAAGTCTTCAGAGTCGTTTTTAAATGCTGCATTTTCGTCTTCGTCTCAAACATTGAAAACTGAATTACATTTTTGTTCAGTAACTGTAACAGTTTTCACTTTGGTTTTTTGCTTATATCTCGAAAACAATTACTCCAATTAATTTTTATCTTTCTTTCAAAATTAAAGCTGATAAGATTTCCTACAAAATAGTTATTTGCATTTCTTTTGTAAGACCAACCATAAGCGAGTTATAGAGTTGGATATAAATAATCTTTAACAAAAATTTGCTTTAAAATAAAATGTTTGAAAAACCGAAATTAAACTAAATTAATTGGGTCTAACACTTTAGTATAGGAAAAAGGAGAAGACATAAAATTCACTAAATGTTTCAGAGTCGTCCTTAGTCGTCATATTAATAACAATAACATTAATAATAATAATACTAATAGTACTAAATTTGCTTATATGCAAGCGCTTTATTAAGGTAACAGTTTTTTGGTTTCTTGCTTATATCTCGAAAACAGTTACTCGTATCAATTTTTATCTTTTTTTCAAAATTAAAGCTGATAAAATTTCCTACAAAATAGTTATTTCCATTTTTTTGTAGGACCAACCATAAGCGAGTTATAGAGATGGATATAAATAATCTTTAACAAAAATTTGCTTTAAAATAAAATGTTTGAAAAACCGATATTAAACTAAATTAATTGGGTCTAACACTTTAGTAGAGGAAAAAGGAAAAGACATAAAAATCACCAAAGTCTTCAGAGTTGTTTTTAGTACTAAATTTGCTTATATGCAAGCGCTTAATTAAGGTAACAGTTTTTTGGTTTCTTGCTTATATCTCGAAAACTGTTACTCCTATCAATTTTTATCTTTTTACTAAAATTAAAGCTGATAAAATTTCCTACAAAATAATTATATAAATAAAAATAAATATAATAAAAGGAGAAGACATAAATGTCATTAAAGGTTTCAGAGTCGTCTTTAGTCGTCATATTAATAACAATAACATTTGTTAAATATTATTTATATCTAACTCTATAACTCGCTTATGGTTGGTCTTACAAAGAAATGCAAATAACTATTTTGTAGGAAATTTTATCAGCTTTAATTTTGAAAGAAAGATAACAATTGATAGGAGTAACTGTTTTCGAGATATAAGCAAAAAACCAATAAGAATACTGTAACTGTTACTGAACAAAAATGTAATTCAATTTTCAATGTTTGAGACGAAGACGAAAATGCAGCATTTAAAAACGACTCTGAAGACTTCAGCGACTTTTATGTCACCTCCTTTTTCTTCTAATAAAGTATTAGACCCAATAAATTAAGTGTATTTTAAATCACAAGACATTTTCTGTTAAAGCACTTTTTTTTTAAATATTAATAATTTTTAAACTTATATCTCGCTTATGGTTAGTCTTACATGAAAAATGCAATTAACTATTTTGTAGGAAATTTTATCAGCTTTAATTTTAAAAGAAAGATAAAAATTGATAGAAGTAACTGTTTTCGAGATATAAGCAAAAAACCAATAAGAAAACTGTAACTGTTACTGAACAAAAATGTAATTCAGTTTTCAATGTTTGAGACGAAGACGAAAATGCAGCATTTAAAATCGACTCTGAAGACTTCAGTGACTTATATGTCACCTCCTTTTTCTTCTAATAAAGTATTGGACCTAATAAATTAAGTGTATTTTAAATCACAAAACATTTTCTGTTAAAGCACTTTTTTTTTTAAATATTAATTATTTTCAAACTTATATCTCGCTTATGGTTAGTCCTACATGAGAAATGCAAATAACTATTTTGTAGGAAATTTTATCAGCTTTAATTTTGAACGAAAGATAAAAATTGATAGGAGTAATTGTTTTCGAGATATAAGCAAAGAACCAAAGTAAAAACTGTTACAGTTACTGAACAAAAATGTAATTCAGTTTTCAATGTTTGACAGGAAGACGAAAATGCAGCATTTAAAAACGACTCTGAAGACTTTAGTGACTTTTATGTCTCCTCCTTTTTCCTCTACTAAAGTGTTAGACACAATTAATTTAGTTTAATTTTACTTTTTCAAACATTTTATTTTAAAGCAAATTTTTGTTAAATATTAAAAACTATAAAATGGTTTAGATTGCCTAAAAACACACATCACACATGATCTTTTGCATAGAAATGAGAAAACGCTCATGTAACACGCAAAATAAGCTCCATTTTTCCTTATTAAAAGTATTATTATTATTATTATTACTTTTGGTACTATTACTATTATTATTATTATTATTATTATTATTGTTATTAT